>NC_139976.1:35985839-36000839 GCF_963993115.1 Abramis brama
GTATATTGTCTCTATTGTTATATAAAATACCTGGCATGGTTTGAAGAACACAGGAAACTCAAATATCATTGCAAACATGTTTATTGTCTTCAAAACGTCTTTATCTGCATGTTACAGCGCGATCTCTGATAGCTGTGTGTGTATCAGTGACGTCCTGGAATGTCACATGATTATGGCACTTCTTCATGTTCCATATATGGACTATTATTGTGCATATAGGGCGCCCTCAGGCTGCCGGTATGTATTGAAAACACAGTATCAGAGTATGCAAGCGCTCATAATGATTACATCGACGCATTTGGGTTAGGGATGCTCATATTGACCGTTTAACCGTTAATCGAATGTAAAAATTTTGACCGATTAATACTATCAGTTAAACGGTTTAAAAAGTTTTTTTTTTATCTTTTTTTTTTTTAGTTTGCTGCATGGTTTAAAAATAAAATACTTTATAGCTTATATATTTATTAACTCACGGAGCGCGTCAACACCTTTTTTACAGTCTATGGTCGACACGTGCAACCACACACGTCTCGAGACTTTACCTGTGTATTCCCGTCCGATGGGACATCCATCCCATCGGAGAGGGTGTTTTCTGCCGCGGGTCTAACTGTCAACAGGCTGCGCTCCAGACTGACCCCACATCACGTTGATGTTGCTTTTTTTAAATAAAAAAACGGGAAAAAAATGCTGTTTTTTTCTAAAGCTTTGTTCAAACGGATTCAGTGTTTTCTTTTTGTCATCTTAATTTGTTAATTATTTAAGTTTAAAAAATATATTTAGTGTAGGCCTATTTTGTTTTTTATTTGTATTATTTTATTCTGTTTTTCTCTCACTGTCAGAAATGCTGCAGGTGCGTGACAATTTAAACTGAATCCGTTCTGTTGTTGATCTGTTCTGTATGCTGCTGTTTGCACTTTGCACGTTAAAATAAACCCTTTCATAAAAACTTTTTTTTTTAAAGGGCAACAGATACGCGTCCATTTTATTTGTATTTAATGCAATTGACCCTTCGCAAAGACCCGCCCCCCTTTGTTACTGTCGCTATGTCCGACAAGCTACGCTGCTCTCACGTACACCATGTTCTCACGCAGTGAAAAATACATCGCGGAGCAGAGAGGAGACTGACAACATGCTGACAGACAAGACAGACCAGGTTACTTTTCGGTTACTTCTGATATTAAACATATTAAACAAAGTCTCACCTTTCAAATTTGGTCATTTTTTAAAATAAATTTAAACGATACAATAGGCTACATACCGTTTTGTGGCTCTTAAATGTGTCTGACAGATCGCTGTAGAGCATCCGTTAAAGCTGCTCGTGAACCGATCATCTCTTCCTTTATAGCATCAAATAAGTTATGAATGAACATAAGAAGGAATGTTGTTTAAACCGCGGAAAGGGGTCAGTACATTCTGTTTTTCAAGTTCAAATCCTCCCATGTTAATCTGCTAGCTAACGTTATCTCTCCTGACTGCTTTGTCGGACAAAATGGCGGATTATGATTGGTTAGATCGGCTGTCAATTCAATATTATAATCTTATCAGTTAACGGTTAATAATCGATTAACGAGCGGCGGTTGTCGGTCGGGAAAATTAATCGAAATGAGCATCCCTAATTTGGGTATATATTCAATAAATATTATTCCTGTCAATAGAAATCTGATGTAAATCTATGAGAATCTATCAATATTTCTCCAAATCTGCACATTTTTGAGCTAAAGCCTTAAGTGACATTGTTTTGTGAATCGCTGTCATGACGACGGCACGGGAGTTTTTTATGAATGGGAATGTCTGACGCGCATAATTCATATTAAAGGTATCGACGCATTTTTTCATTTCATAACTCCTGACACAAATTAAGAAATAACTGTCACTATAAGTTTCTCAGAATACAATAGTGGTCAAATACTGAAACTTGAGTCTTATATCTTTTTAATGATGTATAGTTTGTCAATGTATAACATTAAATCTGATAGTAACTTTGAACTAAATAAAAAAAAAAAACGCTTCAGTGCGCCGACGCACTGGTGAGGCTTAACAGTTAAGGCAAGACACACACACCAGGTTTGTAGGGTAAAAAATTTACATATATCATATACATGAACATATATTCATATTATGAATAATATATATCATCATACTTCCCCAGCTGATTGCTCACATCTTTACATTTTATATTACAAGTTTTCTTTCATTTCAAATTTAAACATACAAATGAGGCATTATCTAATTAACAATGCACTCATTTGCATATATTTCCAGAACAGAAATCTGAACACTGGATAAAGCCAAGTTTAACATTATTTCTGGGGATCTCTTTTTATCACTTCATAAATCAGAAAAATACTGTCAACAGCCATATAAAAAATAATTGTTTTTAGGAATAAAATGTTATAAATATATGAACCTTCAGAATATATGGGAATTAAAACTGTAAAGTTTGGTGTGTGTTAATCTGCAGAAGTGGAGATTTCTGACTCAGAGCAGGAGGAAAAACAGACTTTAAAGATATGCATTGAGATTGAAATCTATATAATCTATATGCAAATAGACCCTTAACAGTCTATGTTGCATGCTTTCTTTCCACTAATCTGAAAATAGTTATGAAAAGTCAAATAGCCCAAAATCTCAAAATTGACCAATGCATGAAATAATAAATAAATAAATAAATAAAGTCACCTTCTTTCATTGTCATCCAGATGTGAGAAGAGCACGTTCTTTTCGATGGCTTTGGCGAGAGCGGCCATGGTTTTGTAGTCTTTAGGGATGACCTTCACAGAGACAGAAGAACACGTGACTGCTCCGCCTGACTGACATCAGACATGATCATGTGACTGTGAGACATACACACCTTCCTGACGTAGGAGGCGGCGTCCTCCTCGGTGTAGACCTCAGCGCTGATGGCTCCTCTCCGCCTGCGACCCTTCACCACGGGGTTCATGGGAGGAGACGCCTCGTCTTCACGAGAGTCCGAGCGAGAGCTGGCTTTCTGCTGGTTCAGGAGCTGCTTCGCCTCCTCCTGCGTATGAAGCACATGCAGGCATAGTTAAAGAAAATGATTTGAAAGGGAGGATTTCGGTTGGATTTGAAGTCACAGTGAAACAGAAGCCTCGTTAGATCTGTTCTTCTGTATTGTGTGTGGCACATATCTGAATGAAACAGGAACTAAATGTAGAGCAGGACTTGGTTCTATCCATCGGTTGTTGGATTATGGGATGTGGGAGTTACAGTTAATGTAAGAAATGGGAGGGTTTTCCAAACTAAATGATTGGAGAAGTCCAGTTTCACTGGAAAATCCAGAAAATTAAGGTAAAAAACAAACAGAAGATGCATGGATGAATCGTTCACAATAACATCTATAACATGCATTCAGAAAATAAACAGGGTACATTTTTATTTTATGCAGACGAAAAATCCAAATGTTTAATATATATATATATATATATATACACAAAACCATGGCTGCTCTCACCAAAGCTCTTCTCACATCCGGATGACAATGAAAGAAGGTGACTATATATATATTTTTTTTCATGCATTGGTCAATTTTGAGATTTTGGGCTATTTGACTTTTCATAACTATTTTCAGATTAGTGGAAAGAAAGCATGCAACATAGACTGTTAAGGGTCTATTTGCATATAGATTATATAGATTTCAATTTCAATGCATATCTTTAAAGTCTGTTTTTCCTCCTGCTCTGAGTCAGAAATCTCCACTTCTGCAGCTTTACACACACCAAATTTTACAGTTTTAATTCCCATATATTCTGAAGGTTCATATATTTATAACATTTAATTTATATATATATATATATATATATATAAATAATAATTATTATTATTATTACTATCAATAGCTAAAACTATTTTTGTTAATTGAAAGAAATCTGAAATAAAAATTAAATCAAATATAAGTAAAAACTTAAACTTGTTTCAATTAGTTTCCAAAGCAACATTTTTAATTTTCATTTAGTTTAGACTGCTAACTGGAAATAAGTAAACATTCAAAATGAACTCAAACAGAAATAAAAATGAATTTAACGTATTTGGTAAAATACACACACACACAAACACACACACACACACACACACACACACACATAAAAAAAAAGTAATTGAAATGACAAAAGCACAAAAATACTAAAAATTAAACTGAATACCAAAAATATAAAAACAAGTTCAAATTAAAGAATTAATGAAAACTATAAAAGTATATAAACCATACTAACAAATTGTTAATCACATTAAAAGTTATTTAATTTTTTTTAACTTTTGACAAAAAGTTCCAACATTATAATTTTTTACATATGCATATTTGTACACATTTAATAACATGAGGCCTTATTTGCTGGATAAATAATTCCAAGTATTATGAATAAGTACTTATTTATTGAAAGTGGATGTCTTATTGTTTTAATAAACACATCCCATCTTTCTTAATGCAAAGTGATGTCAGCAAGGGCTCTCCGTCAGAATGATCCGGATGTACAAACCTTCTCCAGCTTCTCGAAGTGTTCTCTGAGGAAGGCCATGGGTCTGTCGGGCCGCGAGGTGCACAGCTGCACGATGCAGTCCTTCAGCAGCTGCTGGATGTTGTGTTTCTGCACGTATATCTCACATTCCCTCAGACTCTTCTCCTCCTCACTGCCCGCGCTGCCTGATGCCATGATGAGCGCTAGATCTGACCTCTGACCTGCGGGGAGACACATCAAACAAGTGACACGCCGAAAACTCGCAGAGATGCTGACTACATGAAATATAGCCAATTCAGTCAATAATTAAACATGTGAAGGATCTGTGAAAACAAATACAGAAGGTCTGAAAAGTATTTATTTCCTTAAAATGTATTACATGAAATATCGCTTAATATAAAATCCAATAATTACAGTAAAACTAAATAACCCATCTGTCATGTTTGAGCCTTAATAAAGTTATTCTGGATTATTCAAATGATGTTGGATGTCAGTTGTTATGATGGGGGGGGGGGGGGGGGGGGGGGGGGATATGTACAAACTCTGATATGTACATGTTGCAGAATTAATAACAATATCATTAACGTCTACACATGATGAAAATACATTCTGACCCAGCAAGAGGACAGGAACAGGATTACAGCATCATTTATGAGATTGATGTCAGAAATAATCTGGAGATTATCTTTGTTTTCAACACACCTGTGCAGTTTGATTCACTGCATGAACTATATGCGTTTCCTATGATTCAATAGTTACAGAAAAACAATATTTTTATGTTGCTAATTATGATTATGTTGACATAAAATAATTTCCCACTTCAACAACGTCAATCAGAATAGTAAGTTAGTATATTTAGGATGAACGACACGACTCACGATCACAAATTTAAATCCATTTCTCAAGACCAACAGAATATGAAAATATTATTTTAATATACATCAAAACGCAACTCAAAATACAACAGAACAGACATGCCGTTTTCTAAAATGACCTCGAAACCTCAACAAGAAGGTTAAACCTTAAAACAAATGAACCTTAAAACAAATAAAATATAATCCTGCTATATATATTCTTATATATTCTGCTACAAATATCTAGCTGAAGGCCGCCGAGTGGTCGCCATCTTTATCCGTATCATAAACAAATGACATTTACAGCATTTAACGATCATTCTAGATGTTTAGCGCTACATCTACTCGACAGAAACACGACATTTCGAGTATCGTTATTTCTTACCGAGCCTTTATAACGCAACTCGGCTTTTGCGTTATTCCGTTATTCAGAGACGGCGCAACAACTCTTCTTCACAGGCGCTTGGACGTCTGCCAACCGGAAATGGTAAAACACCAATCAAAGCCTGCCATTGACGTCAATGCGCCTCGCTCTCACATGGAAACTGTAACCCTGGGTAACCTTAAAGGGAACGTAGCACCTGAGTACCATACTCGTAATTCTCCTCAATAAAAACACTTACAGGCCCCTTCATACCAAGGACGATAACTAGAAAGACATGAAGATTTAGTTTTAAAAATCGTTCTCAATGTTAAATAATAGCAGAGTTCACAGTCACACCACAACTAATGATAACGGCACAGAGAAACGATATTGTTGGAATCACCTTTAAGGCCCGTTCACACCAAGAATAACTATAACTATAATAACAATAAAGATAACTGTATTAGCATCTGATATTCTGTTTATTCTAAGCGCGTGCTTGTCTGTCACTTTAAATGCTCGAGCTCTTTTCAGCAGGATGGATTCTGATTGGCTGTCAATGTTTTTATTGTTCATCAGCTGGATAAAATCGTTCTGAAAGTGATTCTAAATATGATATTGTTTCTCTGTGCCATTATCGTTATAGCTGTGGTGTGAACTCTGATACTATTTAATACTGAGAATTTTTTTTATTGAGAAACTATATCTTTATCGTTATCTTTATAGTTATTGTCCTTGAAACTTGTTCTAACTATCTGGATATCTTTATTTTATTTTATTTGACCATTTTATTATTTTATTAAGTACAATAAATAAATAAATAAATAAATAAATAAATAAATAAATAAATAGAAACGGCCTTTTAAAGACTATAACTAAACAATCTCATGGGCCTCAATGGTTGGTCTGTATTGAATTTTATAATTTTACAATGTCGTTTAAAATCAATTTCTATATGGAGAAAATTACAAAGATTTTACGTAACGCTGCGTTCAAGCGCTGCTGTCGCGACCTTTATTTTGAAAACTGCTGTAAACACCGGAAGTTTAATTGGTACTCAGTTCATGCTGCTGAATTTGCAGAGAGGAGATGTGTATTATTTTGAATGTGTGATCATCCTTAACGCGTTTCATTCAGTTGCGAACATGAGCTGAATCCTTGTATGAGCAATTCGGTGGAAAACCTTTACGGAACCAGATTTGGTGGTACGTAGCCTATCTTTTAAATATTTCTCGTTTACCTGCCGGTGCATTATGAGCATCTTCACGTGACGTTCACATGTGAATAGTGTAAACAGCAGCTGTCCACTGCAGTGGCCGTAGAAACACACCAGCCCTCACACGCTTCTGTACTAGTCTGTTCGTCCACTATTTGACCTGGGTTGTCTTTGTTCTGCTGTTGTAATGGAAAGTTTATCCTTTGATCAGAAGTGAAAGTGTACACCTGAGGTCATGTATCCGGTCTCAGTGTTCCAGTGTGTCAATCATAACCATGGCAGTGGAACCAGGTCAAGTGTGGGACAGATGGCAAACGCGCACTCATGCCCACAGCACTGAGCTGTGCTTGTGTCTCTTCAGTGTCTATGCTGGTTACTTCAGTCCTGAATGTCTTGAAATGTCCTGAAATAATCCACAAAGTGCATGAGTGACGTTAAGTAAACGTGCTAACGGGATATGTGAGCGTGCTCTGCTTTAAGTGACAGAGGTTAAGCCTTTCCAATCACAGTGCAAAGCTCCTTACTTTTGGAGGAAAAGGGGCTTCCCATGCACACACTTGCACTTACTGTCCAGTGGACTGGATGCATGTCTTTGTCTTTTTTTTTTTAGCTCGCTTTCATGTTGTTGCAAACTCTTAAAAAGGAAATCTGATGCATTTTGTAAGGGACTGATAGCCTCGGCAGTCACCATCCATTTCCATTGCATCTTTTTAAATGAAAGTGAATGGTGGCTGAGACTCTAAATAACATCTGGGTTTCACAGAATAAATGATGTCAGAGAGTAAATGATGAATATGTAATGTTTAAATGCTAGTTTTTGTAAGCAAAACTTAAAAACTTTGTTTCCCCACAGAACAAATTTGGGTTACACTAACCAAACCCTAATCCTCACTTAATTTGGTAATACTTTATTTTATAGTGTACTTGTTACTCATGTTACGTGTAGTTTGTATAGTATAGTTACTATAAATTATGCATAATTACATGCAACTACCATTAAATCTAATCCTAACCCTATAGTAAGTACATGTAGTTAATTATTATCACTCAGTACTTGCATGTTTAATTACACTATAACAATGACACCTTAAATAAAGGGTTACACTTTATTTTATAGTGTCCTTGTTACAGTGTAATTATAAACTCGTGACTGTATGTCTGTAAGTGCTGAGTGATAGCAATTGACTACATGTACTTACTATAGGGTTAGGATTAGGATTAAGGTCAGTTGCATGTAATTATGCATAATTTATACAAACTACACGTAACATGAGTAACAAGGACACTAAAATAAAGTTTAACCCTTTTTGTTTTAAGGTGTCCTTGTTACCGTGTAATTAAATAAGTACTCAGTAATATTAATTAATAACATGGTTTGGTTTATAGGGTTAGTTATTGCTTATGCATAGTTACTGTTATTACTATAGTGTGTACGTAGATGTGTAACAGTGACACTAAAATAAAGTGTTACCCAAATTAGTTTATTTTAGTTTTATTTATTAATGATTATATATATATATATATATGATATTTAAATTTGTTTTATTTAATATCTTTGGTCTCTGCATATACTTCCATTTGTGTTATTTTATATCTAAGATGACCCTTTTTTCCATCAAAACATTAAAATCTGTGTATACTGACCTGAGAGTTTACATTCAAGCATTGTGTTTCATTAAAAGCTTTTTAACTTGGTAACGAGCTACTGACACCATGTGACTTCAGGATGACGCCATCATCACGTCACGGCATGTAATTGTCTTCACCACAAGCTCACCTTTCACCTGCGACATTTGGAAAAACGCAGTGGGTCCGAGTTTGAGAGGAACCCCATGGGACTGGGATAAAAATACTGCCTCAGTCTAGTAACTAATCCTCACTTTCATCAGCCACTGGCCGTATCAGATGCACACTTATTGTCCTCCTGAGGAAGTGTGTCCAGTGCTGGGTTACAGTGGTCTTGTGACTTGAAACTTTTCTTAAGTTGGCTGTTGTTGTTACATAAGGTGAACTGCCAAGGACTTGATCAAATATTTAGTGTGTTTTTTTCTGCCTCGGACATTAGTTGATAATCCTGCGCAATAGTTATACACCCCTTGACCAGGTATTTTGATCTCGCTACGTTCTATGTAATCAAACTAATGCTTTTCTGTGTGTGTGTGTGTGTGTGTCTATGGTTGCAGTTCTGGAGTAGATCTCTTGGAAATGGGGCAGTTTCTCTCTTGGTACAGACAAGCTAAGGACAGTTTTTAGTGAGTCCTATTTTAATGCATTTATTTGCCTAGAAAAGCAGAAACGATAAGAGTTGGTAAGGATTTTAATTACACTCTGTGCGCCTAAAGATTTTGTAATTTTTTTTTGCACTATTTATTTATTATGTATTTGCTTATTTAATATATTGGTAATTGGAATATGTTCTGTATGTGTGTGTTTTTATTTGATTTATTTATTTAGCTATTTACTTGCTTTTTTATATTTATTTATTTTTCCAGAATATCTTGGAATGTTCTATATATATGTGTTATTTTATTATATTTTTAAAATCAAAGGTATTTAATGTAATGGTAATGAATGTATGTACTTGTATATTTATTTTCTTGGACTATCCAATGTTTGTGTGTTTGTTTTTTTACATTTTGAATTCATTTGTTACTTTTTTAACTTAGTTACTTGTATATTTTTCCTGAATATTTTCTATACAGTGTGTGTGTTTATTTGGTTTTCAAAATTATTTATTTTACGTATTTTTCTGGAATTTCTTTTTTCTTTTGGATAGGAACCTTATTCTCACATTTTTAATAAGAATAATAATAATAAAGACATTGCCTAATTTTGCTATTATAAAAGATAATTCATAAATTTATAATTTTTAATCATCATTTCTTTCTGAGTTTTATTCATTTACAAAGTCTTTGGTTCCATAGGCTGTATTATTGATTGATTTTGTGTGTTTAATGAAGAGTTTAAAGCTCAAAAGAAGCTGGTATTCAGGTGTGGAGGTCAGGGAGCTTGTAACCTGTGTTTGTGTGCGCTACGCAGAAGAGAAACACTGAGCCTCTGTCGTGTGTGTGTGTGTGTGTTGTAGGAGGGATGCGTAGCTGGAGGTGGTACCTCTCCAGGGTCATGCGTCTCTTCCTGCGCTGGTTCCGACTCTGCCTTCGACGAGGACGCAGAAAGCGGCCGAACCGAGTACGAGACCTGTGGAACTATGGGACGGTGCTGATGAAGTCCCTGTACTACAACGTCCTGACCAATTCAGACACGGTGCTTGACTGTGTCTTTGAGCCCATCTACTGGCTGGTGGACAATATGACCCGCTGGTTTGGAGTGGTAGGCAGAACCAAATCTATTTTCTTAAAGGGTCAGTTCACCCAAAAATGAAAATTCTGTCAGTAATTACTCTGCCTCATGTTGTTCCAACCCTGTAAGACTTTCGTTCATCTTCAAAACACAAATTAAGATATTTCTGATTAAATCTGAGAGCTGACTCACTCCTCCATAGGCTTCTATGTGATCGATATCTGCCATCCCAGAAAGTTAGTAAAGACATCGTTAAAATAGTCCAAGTGACTACAGTGGCTCAACCTTAAGTTTATCAAGCGATGAGAATACTTTTTGTGCGCAAAAAAAATAAATAACGACTTTATTCAACTATTGATTTTCTCCTCTGAGTGAGTTCACGGAGTGTAACAGCGCAGCGCTTCTGGGTTGTACGTCAGAACACCATTGCTGAGTATTTTCTCCTTAAAACTGCAGTGAACCAAAAACACGCTTTGAAATCGCTGGTGTTTCTGACGTCACAAACTACCTTGTAACCAATCAGATCAACATGTGATCGTCAACGAGTGGATCTCTGAGCTGAGTGAGTGGAGGCGGGGCTCATTTGCATATTCATAGAACCGCGCATACTAAATGAGGCAAGGGTGTCGAGTTACATTCAAGATATTTTAAGGCATGGAAAAAAAAATTCAAGGTAAAAAACATTTAAATAAGTCATTTTGGTGATCAAAGATGAGTTTTAAGTGATAAAATTAGTGATTACACCCAACATTTAGTCAGAACCTCTAGTAAATTACACATTATTTTGTTAGAAATCGTGCAGCTCTTGTGGGAACTTGTTAGTTAATGCATGTTTAAACTCTAACAGCTCACATGATCTCTGTTTCCCCCGTGAAGGTGTTTGTGTCTCTGGTGATCGCCTTGACCAGCTCCATCGTGATCATCGTCTATCTGTGTGTTCTGCCCATCATCTTCAGCACGTACCCCGTTCACTGGATCCTCTGGCACCTCTGTTACGGCCACTGGAACCTCCTCATGCTGGTCTACCATTACTATAAAGCCATCACCACGTGTCCGGGTTTCCCACCACAGGTGCCTTTTTTTCATATTCCAATTTCACATTTTAAGTAAGCAATAGAGTACAACAATTGGGTTCTGGAAGTAAAAGTAGTTCTGATTTTTAACAATAACTTCTAAACCGTTAACAACAGAGCTATGAGGTCTTTAAAGGGATACTTCACCGATTAGCATTAAGCTTTGTATCAGTAGAAACCCGGCAGTATTCTCGAGTGACCGTGCTTCCCTCCCTCATGTCCCCCTGAGACGAGAGATTTCTGTATTGTGTGTCTGGAAAAAAACCTCAGATGACGCAAAAATGGTCATTTATCGACTCCAGCCAGTAGGAGGAGCTCGTCCCGCATGTCTTCAACCCGCCCATAGGGGGATCTCACCATAAAACGCCGTCTTTTCAGTTTCGAGTCGACTAGTAGCCTAGCTGTATCATTTCTCCCGATACTGCCCTCTGTAACCGGTAGGCGTGGCTTGGGAGTGTCCTCGTAGGGCAGCGAAGCAAGTGCATTCTGGGAGTTGTTGTCTTTCATCCACATGAGCCAAAAATACATTTTCTGGCTTTTCTCAGTCTAGAAGGCACCAACTTCTAAAATAATTTCACACTTTTACTACATAAATGACCCAATTTAAATACACATTCATCTTTCCAGCGGTGAAATATCCCAGTTTAATCGATGATATTTGCTTTCAGAATATTGAATATTTAACATTTCATTAAGTGTTTGTTGCATGCTTGTGTCTTTTATTTTAGGAAAAGAGTGATATACCAACTGTTACTATCTGCAAAAAATGTATAGTTCCCAAACCAGCCAGAACTCATCACTGCAGTATCTGCAACAGGTGAGCCGAGTTAGCCGACTGAAGGCAGTAGAAGTGAATCTGATGCGTGTCCTTCTACACTTGTACTAACTGAAGTAATACCAGTAAATTATGCATAATTATATTCAACTAACCCTAAACAAAACCATATTCCTTCTAGCCCTATAGAAAGTACATGTTGTTTATTAATATTACTCTGTAATTGCAAGAATTACATTTGAATTTTTTTGATTAATGGAATAAAATATTTCATTTAAAGATTAATCAAATAATCACTTGCTGCAGTCTAATTTTTAAATAAAATAATGCGTTATGTTTTGTTTTCTCCATCACAGATGTATTTTGAAAATGGACCACCACTGTCGTATCCTTGTGAAGCAGCCAGTAAATGACCATACTATACGTGAAGAAAAGTAAATGTTGTTTCATTATTATGTGACGATGTCCTGCTGTGGTTTCCGTCTTAACTGAGCACTCTTCCAGCCTGGCTGAATAACTGCGTGGGTCACTTCAACCACCGCTACTTCTTCAGCTTCTGCCTGTTCATGACCATGGGCTGCATCTACTGCAGCATCAGTGCCAAAGACATGTTCCTGGACGCCTATAACGCCATCGAGGTGAGGTCCTTCTGGGGTTTTACTTTTACTCAGGCAAACTTACAACAGCCAAATGCCTTCAGAGAGTTTACTCTGTGGATATGGGTTTTGAAAGAAGTCTCTTCCGCTCACCAACGCTGCATTTATTTGATCAGAAATACTGTAAAAACTGTAATATTGTGAAATATTACTAAAATTTAAAATGTAACTGTTTTCTATGTGAATATATGTTGAAATGTAATTTATTCCTGTGATCAAAGCTGAATTTTCAGCAACATTACTCCAGTCTTCAGTGTCACATGATCCTTCAGAAATCATTCTAATATGATGGTTTGCTTGTGCTTCTCCTATTTTTGTGGAAACCGTGATATTATTTGATGAAAATAACAGCATTTATTTGAACTATAATCTTTTGTAACCTATAAATGTCTTTACGGTCATCAATTAATCTAAAAAATAGAACTTTAAATTATCATAATGGGAGATTGTTTAATGGTGAGCTTGTGCTTGTATTGTTTTTTATAGTCAGGCAGGTATATGGACATTCACACACAAGGGGAGGCGGTCCTGGGGGCGGGGCTAATATAAAGGTGAGGCGGTCCTGGCTAATCTAAATGGGAGGCTGTCATGGGGGCGGGACTAATCTAGAGGGGAGGTGGTCCTGGGGGCAGGGCTAATCTAAAGGGGAGGCTGTCATTGGGGTGGGGCTAATCTAAAGGGGAGGCGTCCTAGGGGTGGGGCTAATATAAAGGGGAGGTGTCCTGGGGCGGGGCTAATCTAAAGGGGAGGCTGTCATGGGGTGGGGCTAATATAAAGGGGAGGCGGTCCTGGGGGTGGGGCTAATCTAAAGGGGAGGCTGTCATGGGGGCGGGGCTAATCTAAATGGGAGGTGGTCCTGGGTGTGGGGCTAATCAATATACCATTCCCACAGCAGGTGCACTCTGGATAAAACTCCTAGAGGGCAAAAGCTGACATTTTGCTTTTTGTATTACTGTAAGGAATGTTCAGGGTTAAATTCAAGTTCAGCCTGTTGTTGATTTCCACAGAAAATATTTTCAACTTTCCATTCACGTCACATGACAAAAGTCATGTTCACATTAGTGCTTTTACTATGCAAAACATTGTTGACTGTTTCAGAGTATAGTCTCAAGACTTAAACATTATTTGTGTTAGCATGACACTACTGTCATAAAATTACCTACTAAATGTTTTAGTGCTTTCACCTCACAGGATACTATTAATCATTAGTAAGCACAGCCCTGAAACCTGTTAAAGGTTTAATTCACTTCAGAATTCAAATTTCCTGATAATTTACTCACTCATCCAAGATGTTCATGTCTTTCTTTCTTCAGTCGAAAAGAAATTAAGGTTTTTGAGGAAAACATCAGGATTTTTCTCCATATAAATGGACTTCAACGGGGTCTAACAGTTTGAAGGTCCAAATGTCAGTTTCAGTGCAGCTTCAAAGAGCTCTACACGATCCCAGCCGAGGAATAAGAGTCTTATCTAGACAAAACATCGGCCATTTTATAACAAAAATAAACATTTATATACTTTTAACCACAAATGCTCGTCTTGCACTAGCTGTGCGATGCGCCACGCATTACGTCATCACGTTGAAAGGTCCCGCGTGATGTAGGCGGACATAGTGTACAGGCCCCGCCCCTTTATTCTGCGTATGAATTATTTAAATGAGGAATATTGTGACGTGTTCGTTCCCGGAAGAAACTCAAGACTACAATGAAGGCGTTTCAGGAGTTCAGAAACACTGACACTGATATAGAGAAGGGACTTTTTCACGCTCAAACAGGAACATTACACACCAAAGAAAGATGAACATGTAAAAAAAAGCACAAGGTCATCTTTAAGACTAGTTAGTCTCAGTTAACTTTCTGCCTAGTGAACTTGCAGCCACAGACAATCAATAATTGTCATTCATATGAGCTCTGAAAGACTTCAGCTTAATATACTGTATGTAGCAGTGTAGAATATTAGTGAGATGTGATTTGTGGAATTATTGGAAATTATGTAGTTGATGGTTTTAGTCCTCAGAAATGTTGTTACTTTGACTACCATTCAAAACTGTGGGGTCAGCAAGAATTTGTAATTCATTCAGGGGGAAAAAATCATCAAGGATGCATTCAATTAATCAAAAGTGACAGTAAAAACATTTATAATGTTACAAAAGATTCTATTTCAAATAAATACTGTTCTATACATCAAAGAATCCCCCCCAAAAAATCACGAAAATACGTTTCCACAAAAATATGAACTCTTTTCAACATTGATAATAATCAGAAATGTTTCTTGAGCATCAAATCATCATATT
>NC_139976.1:36005839-36278339 GCF_963993115.1 Abramis brama
TCCTCATGAGGACGGCCTGACGTGGGACTGTCCTCCATACAGGAACAACACTGTGGTCATATGACGCGTCACATGATCAGATCTGCTCATATCTCAGACTCTGATGAAGGGGCTCTGCATCACCCCTGACCTTTAGAAATCAACGACTGCTGACCTTTAGGCCGTCTCTTTATTTTGAATGTGTTTGTTATACAGTGTGAGATCCTTGTGCCGAGTTCAAAGTAGTTCTTGGTGCCAAAGACTTAATGTGAATGGATTTTGGTGACATCTGTGGAATATTTATATTTTTTTTTACTTAAAAGATTCACTTCCAATGGCGATCATGACGACACACGGGAATCTTTGAGCTGTGTCCTTTATGAAACTGTTTTTCACCATGTCTAAACATTTCCAAAGTTGTCCATGCATTTTGTTAAATTGAAGTTAGTCAAACATTTGCCATAATTTGCAAATGTTTTCGAATTAACACTCTTTTACATATGAGATACGTCTGTAGTTTTACTGCACCGGTACAGACATGTGACGGGCTCCAGAAGTCTGAGACTACTGGGGAATTTGTTTTTTACATAAATATATTTTATTTTTTTCTTATTTTTCTCATTATAAAATGTATTTTCGGTATTACAATTAACATAAATTTCAGGATGTCTTGGTATTTTAAATGTTCCCTGTTTGCTTTAATGCACCTTTTGCAAGTAATAACATGGTCAAAATGTAAAAACATTTTTTTAATTGGTTATTTAGAATTGTTACTGACTCTTATATTTATAAGTATATTTTTTTCATTTCATAAATTTGTTTAAAAATTTTCTAAATCCTAAAACAAAAAGGTTTCGGTAACACTTTACAATAAGGTCTCATTTATTAGCAGTGTTGTGCAAGTTACTTCCAAACTGTAATACATTATACATTACTTGTTACTGTTATTAAAAAGTAATTCTTTACCTTACAATATTACTGTTTCAGAATTGTAATGCGTTACATTACTCCTGTATTACTTTTGAGTTACTTTAACCAAAATAACTACAGAAGTAGAACTTAACATTCTAAAATGACTAGGGCTGTAAAGATATGCGATATGAAACCGCGACACTCATGAACCTGTGTCGGTGTGCGGTGTGAGAAGGCAGAATCACGACACACCCCACACGTCCAGATCCAAAGCTACCACATCTTTAAATTACTTTTAGTATTATTTGAAATTAACATTATAAAATACGTAGACCTACACCACAAAACTAGTTGAGAATAAATTATTTAAAATTGGGCAATTCCAGCGTTATGTACGTGACATTTGCAGTAAAAACTTGAAATATAAATTCTCAGAAAATGCATTTAATACCAATATATTGAAACGTCTGTTTATACATCCATAGGCTACTCCCTTAATAAAGGAGTCCAGACATTAGAAAAATATACACACATGCATTTTATATTTAATATGAGGGAAATAGCGTGACAAAAAAGATTTAACTTTTAGGTAGGTTATAGCAAAATATTTTTTAGTAATTCTGTGAGCCTAATACTACCCACCGTATGAAGAAGGGTTGGCTCTCCACAGAACATAATATATTCATTTTATTTTATTTTATTTTTCGTGTTCGCATTTATGAGGAAAAAACGATGTTACGGTCGTGTCAGTTCTCCGTAACGGACGCGACCGCTCTGAAAGCGGCACTAAAGACTGCTTAAGCTTTCACAGAGACCTCAAATAGAAAGCACAAAGCCTTTCTTTAAAGTGAATTTCGTTTTGTATTAATTGTATCTTAATTTTAATCAATGATTCATCTACCAATTACCTGGATTTAATAAGTAAGAAGTAAATATAAGTAGACAAGAGATAACCAGGACACGGAGGCGCGGGCGTCTCATAAATTAACCGAAAGCGTCTACTTGCCTCACTCACAGTCAGACATGTCTACTTTTAAACAGAACAATTCAAAACGAAAGAAAACGGACTGCTCTCTGGTTAGAAAGAAAACACAGAAGAGCAAACAGAGCAATGCGCATACGTCCATCCCGCGAATGTACAGTCTTCTTCTACCATATTCTCCCATTAACCGCTTTTCCACTGGTCAGCGCGAGCACAGAGACCGAAATCATGATCGCGGCACTCCTGTAAAACCTGCCCTAAACACGCTTTTACTGGACTATGTCACACAATACAAAGGTACACCAGCAAGAGGGAGATGAATGAAATAAATCGCCTTACAAATATATCAGAAGCTGTCATTTAGTCATTATTTACAAACTTGGACACCACACGCACGGCTATTGACTGACCACGAACAGGTAATAACTTGCATTTTTAATTCGTTAATGTCTCGCGGTCTGGCTGTGTTTATTTTATTTTTTTTTATTTTTTTGAACAATTAAATTTTGGGCTAAAAGTGTGTTGTAACGCATGCGTTACTGAACATGTACCGAGTAAAATATTACTGAAAATTGATTAGTAATGCCTTACACTACTGCGTTACAACAAAAAGTAATAAGTTACTGTAATACATTACTTTTGTAATGCATTACTCCCAACACTGTTTATTAGTTAACGCATAAGCCGACATGAACTAATATCGAGAAATATATATTTTTAAAGCATTTATTAAATCTTTATTAACGTTAAACCATGATCAATTTTTTTAATGTTAGTTTAAAGTGCATTAACGTTAACAGATACAACTTTTGATTTTTTTCAAAAATGTTGTAGTAAATGTTGATATGAATATTTATACATTTTTGTAGACGTATTGTCCATTGTTAGTTGATGTTAAATTAAATCTTAAGTATTACTTTCAGTTCCCCATGTTTTATTTTCATTTGCATATTTTCAGTATGTTCTCAGACTTCTGGATGAAATGTGAAATAAATGTAAGCAAGCTGAAAACATTTTGTTGTTATTGATGATTGTGTGATAGTCAGTGTTTGTTTAACTGTAAATGTAGAGCACATTACCACACACAATTAGTTGTAAAACACATTACGTTTGACTTCTTCCTTTGAAACGGTCCATTAATAACTAATTCACTGCTAAAGCTTCACAATATACACATTTACAAAAAGTTTTATTGACAGGTTATTTGACATTTAAATATTGTTTATATTCTTGGCATCAGTTTTATCAGTCTTGAGAAAGTGAACAACAACCAAGCTTGCGGCTAACAAAACATCAGTTTAAAAATACTGACATCAGGACAGTCGTATCAACGGCACATTCAAAGATCCTGCATCTAACATTCCTATAATATGGACACGACGTGACTGAAGAAATGATGATAGGGCACGATGCGCTGCGGCGTGTGTGTGTGTGTGTGTGATTTACTCTTGCGTCCGCTGTTGAAGGTCCGGCTGGAAAGAGCATCACTGGGGTTCGTGTTCAAGCACTTCTCGGCTGCCGACAGTTTGTTCAGCTGTTGTTGTGGCCAGAGAGGACAACCTCATGCCACATCATAAAAAAGGGGATAAGGAAGTAAAATCAAAGGCTGTGAGCGGTGATCTGGATCATCTGTTCATCTTCCTCCGGGGCTTCCTAACAAAAACCTGTGGATGAGGAGAGCAATATTAGATGCTGTTTGTCAGTCGCCGCTTTTCCACTGTCGGGCCAATAGCCTCGCAGCACTACCCCAAAACCTGCCCTAAACACGCCTCCATAGAACGACGTGTCACCGACTAAAACTAGCTAGATCCGAAACCAACGTTTGGTCTTTACTTAAAGAGTTAGTTCATCCAAAAATGAAGATTCTGTCAGTAATTACTCTCCCTCATGTTGTTCCAACCCCGTAAGACTTTCGTTCATCTTCAGAACACAAATTAAGATATTTTTGATGAAATCTGAGAGCTGACTCACTCCTCCATAGGCCTAATTGAAACTTGCCGGCCCAGAAAGTTAGTAAAGACAATGTTTAAAATAGTGCAAGTGACTACAGTGGCTCAACCTTAAGTTTATCAAGTGACGAGAATACTTTTTGTGCAAAAAAACAACAAAATAACGACTTTATTCAACTATTGATTTTCTTCTGTGTGTTCCTCTGAGTGAGTTCACGTAGTGTAACAGCGCAGCGCTTCTGGGTTGTACGTCAGAACGTAGGCTCACTATTGGCCGACGCTGGTCATGTGTGTGATGCGTGTGATGCTGGCCAATAGTGAGCCTCCGTTCTGACGTACAACCCAGAAGCGCTGCGCTACATAAATGACCCAATATAAATACACATTCATCTCTCCAGCGGTGAAATATCCCTTTTAAGGCTTTTAAGTCCACACATTTTGAAAAATTGTTTAAAATCGTTTACACGTCACTTTAGAAAGAAAGGGTGAGCATTTCTATTAATTGTCCACGAAATGATGCGCTCTGAGGAGGTTTGAGCGATCTCTCCGGTCTCACTACTATACTGTATCCTTTCAGCCGGAGCAACAGAGGAAGCTCATGAGAAGAAAACAGGAGTTACGAGTTATACGAGTGAACCGAAGTGCATGTGTTTAATGACATATGTGGATGCATTAGTCCGGTATCTATTAACAAAGGGACACAGATAAAACATTAAAACAAATAAATACACATTATTATCATCATGTATGATTTTTCTACGCTCTTCAAGCAGTCTCTGGTATTTTCCTTAAACATAATGTGTATGGTTAGCATAAGTAGCATTTAGCTTCGTATTTAAATATATTTTTGCCTCATACGGTGATCAGAATCCCCATCGGATCGCAAGGAAGTTATTTCAAATACTCGCTGGTGTCTGAAAGTGAGTTTTGAACTGAAAATTTAAAAATGTTGAAGTCAGCTGGTAAGATCATAACATGTGAAATGTTAGCAGTGATGTTGACCGTCTCCTGACTCTGTAAACTCTGTTCGTAACCACTCCTCAAGCCCCAGTTGGCCCGCTTTGAACCAAGGTATTCGGCGGGTCAAAAACCCCTGGCCGTTGGCCCAGAGGAAGCCCTGAAAGTGACGGTGGAAACGCGACTGGTCCTGGCACGCACTAGCACACTCGACAGTGAGAACAAGGCGTGTGAAACCTGCAGGGTTTGAATGTGCTCTGCCTCACCATTGCCCTCGAGCCGCCACAGCCTCGTTCCTCACCAGCCTCTTTCTGTCATCCAGACACACAGCGAGAGCTTTCAGCACTCTGGCACGGAACGGCAGGACCTGAACAGACAACAACACTATAAACGACAGTCAACGTGATTTATTCTCGTTCTCATTCTGCATAAATCATCCGAGCATGTTATTCAGAAGAAGAAATTATTTACACATTGCAGCCCATAACTTTTCTCAGGGCTACAAATCATTGTCAGAAGTGCAATTTAACAACATGTTGTTGTTTTTTCTTCAGGAGAAGAGCTTAATTGTTTGGGATCGGATGAGATTACGACTTTTTATTCAACAAAGATTCATTAAATTAATCGAAAGTGTCAGTAAAGGCATTCATAATGTAATAAAAGATTTCCATTTCAAATAAATGCTGTGCTTTTGAACTTTCTATTCGTCAAAGAATCCTGAAAAAAAAGATATAACAAAAATATGAAGCAGTACAACTGTTTTCAACATTGATAATAATCAGAAATGTTTCTTGAGCAGCAAAACAGCATATTTTAAACTGTAACAATATTTCACAATATTACCGTTTTTACTGTATTTTGATCAAATTAATGTAGCCTTGATGAGCAGAAGAGACTTACAAGTACAAAATCTTGCTGACCCCAAACATATGAATGGTGTGTGTATATATGTGTGTGTGTGTGTATATACACTACCGTTCAAAAGTTTGGGGTCAGTAAGATTTTTAATGTTTTTAAAAGTAGTATCTTCTGCTCACCAAGGCTGCATTTATTTGATTAAAAATACAAACAAAAACAGTAATATTGTGAAATATTATTCCAATTTAAAACAGCTGTTTTCTATGTGAATATATAGTAAACTGTAATTTATTCCTGTGATCAAAGCTGAATTTTCAGCATCATTACTCCAGTCTTCAGTGTCACATGATCCTTCAGAAATCACTCTAATATGATGATCTGATGCTCAAGAAACATTTATGATTATTATCAATGTTGAAAACAGTTATTTACATTTTTATTTCATGATGATAGTACAATACATTACTGCATTACAATAGAAAGTTCAAAAGAACAGCATTTATCTGAAATCTAAAGCTTTTGTAACATTAAACACTACCGTTCAAAAGTTTGGGTTCAGTAAGAATTTTAATTAGATTTTTGGGGGAAAGAAATAAAAGAAATCAATACTTAAACTGTTAAACTGATCAAAAGTCACAGTAAAGACATTTATAATGTTAGAAAATATTCTATTTTAAATAAATGCTGTTCTTTTGAACTTTCTATTCATCAAAGAATTTTGAAAAAAAATTGTACACAACTGTTTTCAACATTGATAATAATAATGAATGTTTCTTGAGCATCAAATCATCATATTATACTGATTTCTGAAGGATCATGTGACACTGAAGACTGCAGTAATGATGCTGAAAATTCAGCTTTGATCTCAGGAATAAATTACAGTTTAAAATATATTCAAATAGAAAACAGTCATTTTAAATTGTCATAATATTTCACAATATTACTGTTTTTTTTATTGTTTTTTATCAAATAAATGCAGCCTTGGTGAGCAGAAGATATTTCTTTTAAAAACATAAAAAATCTTACTGACCCCAAACTTTTGAACGGTAGTGTATATATAAATATATAATTTAATTTAATTATTTTTCAGCCCTTGAAATCACAATTTAAAAAAAAAATTGGAGATCAAAATATAATATAATACTTTTTAATGATAAATATATTTTTTAAATAAAGTCAAATAAAATGCTCAGCATCATTTAGCCCTAAAAACGTCTTCTCTTACCACATGTTCAGGCAGGCGAGAGAGAGCATGAACGCAGCGGATCGATGCAATTCTCACTTTCTGTCAGAGTGAAGATAAAGTCAAAATTAGGCAATCGCTGTCAACAGATCGACTAGAATCACATGCAACTGCTCAGAGCACTGTTCCGCGGTGTACCATGTGAGGGCTGGAGGTGAGGGCCAGCATGCGTGAGAACAGCGCCTCCAGCTGGTTCCTGAGGGCCTCCGGGGGCTCCAGCAGCACCGGCTGCATGCAGGACAGGGTGGAGAACTGGACCTCTCGGTCGGGACACGACAGCGCCTCCAGCAGGAGCGGCAGCAGCTGCAGAGAACAGCACAGGACACACTCGACACACTGCGTAACACTCCACACGTCTGAAAACACAGCGAACTCAACTCACTGCAGGAAGCTCCGAGAGCTGCACTTCTCTGGGAAGGTTGTTGACGATGTGTGACAGGGCTTTCAAATAACAAGACTTCTTCTCTGTGGAGCAACAGAAATTATTTACACAACCGGTCAAACTTTTTTGAACCGTTGAACCATAAAACCGCAATATTGTGAAATATTATTACAATCTAAAATAACTTTTTGAAATTTTGAAATGTAATTTATTCCTGTGATCAAAGCTGAATTTTCAGCATCATTACTCCAGTCTTCAGTGTCACATGATCCTTCAGAAATCATCCTAATATGCTTATTTGATTATTTGTATTCAATTATTAATAATGGTTCTTCTTATCTAATTCTTTTCAACATTGATAATAATAACAGTGTTTCTTGATCATCAAATCATCATATTAGAATGATTTCTGAAGGATCATGTGACACTGAAGACTGGAGTAATGATGCTGAAAATTCAGCTTTGATCACAGGAATAAATTACAGTTCAAAATATATTACAAATAGAAAACAGTCATTTTAGATTGCAATCATATTTCACAATATTACTGGTTTTTTTTTTTACAGAAACTCTTTAAAAAACATGAAATGTTACAATGAAATGTTGACTGGTATTTGTAGATGCAAAGCAAGCAAAGTGATTCCGTCCTCTCGGTGGTTAAGACAGGAAGTGGTAATGGAGGTACCCTGCTCTGCTGAGTTGAAGCCTTCAACAAGTTTGCTTGAGTTTTCAGCAAAAAAGCGTTGTCTGTACATGATGCGCACGTCGGCGTGGCAGCTGCGATTGAGCACATCTGGAGAGTCGCTCATGAGGACGCAGAAGCCATCGGCCGCCTGAGATCCTAACTCCGGGTCACTCAACAGAGCAAAGAGCTGAAAGCAGAGGACAGAGAGAGACCACTCAAACACTGAGCCTCGGAAAACGACTGGGGTTAGAAAAAAAACCTACCTTGTCAGTCAGGGCTGTTGATAGCGGATGGTACCGTAACAGGAGGGCTTTGGCCACCTATACAAAAGAAAAAGGTGGAAACTCAGTGCATCAAACAAGCACGTTTAAAGAGGTGGTTGATTATGATTTCACTTTCTAACTTTAGTTAGTGTGTAATGTTGCTGTTTGAGCATAAACAACATCTGCAAAGTTACGACGCTCAAAGTTCAAAGCAAAGGGAGATATTTGCTTTTACAGAAATCACTTTTTAGGGACTACAACAAACGACTGGTATGGACTACAATGAGCTTCTTCACGGGTTAGTGACATTACAAACCCTAAAATGTACATAAACCCCGCCCCCTGAAACGCGATTTATAGATTATCATGACAGAATATGCTAATCAATGACTAGATGATAGTTAACTCCACATCAGCTAATACATAAGCTCTGTGCCGGGAGCAGCAGCTCATTTGCATTTAAAGGGACAGACACAAAAATGTTTTTGCTCAGCCTCAAAAAGTGACAATTTTAACATGCTATAAAAAATATCTGTATTTTGAGCTAAAACTTCACATACACACTCTGGGGACATCAGAGACTTTTTACATCTTGTGAAAAGGGCATTATAGCCCTTTAAGCTTTTGTTTGCCATATTTGATGTGCTCTAAATGTATGTGTGTTGATCAGCGTTTATGTGCATAAAATCCTGCATTTAATCTGTTCAAAACAGTGGAACAATGGAAGACAGACAGTTCAGAAATTAAAAAAACTGGATACTCTCTTGATTTGGTCATTACCCAGAGCAGCAGTGTGAAGGCTTGTGTTCGCTGGGAAGAGGAACCGTTCTCCAGCTCTACACTGATCCTCTTCAACACTCTCTCCAGCACTGCGTCAAGAGCTTCACCTGAACACACACACACACACACACACAGCATACGTGATATGCAGATCAGGTAAATCAACTCCAGAGCTCAAATAACCCACTCATTATTCCACTGACCTACATTGATAGAAAAGAGGCAGTGGTTCCCAAAGCTTTTGTAGAGATAAATATATTAAAGCCCCCACCAACATAAAGACTCTCTCAGACATGACCTTGCATGCAAAATCCTGTAGGATTTATTTGAAACATTTTAATTAATACAGTGCGACAAGCTCTCAACTTCAACAGGCTTTTCTTTGTTTTTGTGACGTGCAAGTGCCGTCTTAACTTGTCTAGCTTCATACCATCAGAAGCTAGTATTTTGAGGCATGCAACACTGTGCTCTCTCTTCATTACCCACCATTGTACTGGTGAATCCGAGAGCAAGGCATGCCTTATATTTTCTTGTCTTGTCTTATCTATTCTTTTAATGCATTTTTAATATCAAGCACGTTTAGCAATAGTGGATTGCATTTTACAACACTCACTTATTCGACTGATTTGGATGTTTGGCTTAGGGAGGAAAAAAAGGTGCACCGATTTACCGAAAATCAATTACGATTAATTACACAGCCCTAGGTCATGTAACACAAAATTCAGTGCATGTGATATAGAAATACGACAAAGCCATCCTGTGTGTACCTGCCAGCCTCTTGTTGACCAATCCAGCGAAGCATTTCGCTGCAAACGTGTAGGAGAACAGGTGTGAACACGTGCAGATCAGATCTTCCAACTGGACCAGAAGCCTGTCAATCTCAGGGATATCCACCTGTTGTGGAATTGATGAAATGAAAATATTTTACAATAGCTACAACGTCTGACATGAACAGTCCCATAAATAGTGTTTCTTATGCTCAAATTGCATTAAAAATATTTATTTTGGTTCAGCCAATGTGCAAGTCTCAGTTTCCATGAGAACCGCAGCTTCCCAAACTTGTGTGGTTTTCCATCTAAAATAAAGCTTTTTTGGATGTCTGAAAATTAAAGAGATAGTTTACCCAAAAATGAAGATACGGTAACAGTTTAGTTTAGGGTCCAATCCTCACTATTAACTAGTTGCTTGTTAGCATGCATATTACTAGGATATTAGCTAATTATTAGTACTTATAAAGCACATATGAATGACCATATTCCACATCCCTTAATCACCCAATACCTAAACTTAACAACTACCTTACTAACTATTAATAAACAGTAATTAGAAGTTTATTGAGGCAGAAGTCTTAAGTAGTTAATAGTGAGAATTGGACCCTAAACTATAGTGTGATTTACTCATTTACTCGCCCTCAAACTGTTTCAAACCTGTATGCATTTATTTATTCTGCTGAATACAAAAGAAGATATTTTAAAGAATATGGTTAAGCAAACCATTGATGAAAAAATACTTCAATGGGGTCCATCAACTTTTTGGTACCAACATTCTTCAAAATATCTTCTTTTGTGTTCAGCAGAAGAAAGAATCTCATACAGGTTTGGAACACCTTCAGGGTGAGTAAATGATGACAGAATTTTCATTTTTGGGAGAACTATCCCTTTAAGACCCTTTGCAATTGTACAGTTTGTATTTTTAAATAAAAATATAATTATTACTATTATTAATATTATTATTATAGTCATATTTAGAAACAACCACACATATTATTTTATTTTTAAACTGTAAAATAAAATTGTTCATTATTATTATATTTTTTATTTTACAGTGAAATGTTACAATAAAAATATAAAATACAATGTAAATAACAATTACTATTATATATATATATATATATATATATATATATATATATATATATATATATATATATATATATATATATATATATATATATATATATATTAGGGCTGTCAAAAGATTAATTGCGATTAATCGCATCCAAAATAAAAGTTTGTGTTTAAATAATATATGTGAGTGTACTGTGTATAATTAAATTTGTATCTAGAAATACACACACATGCATGTATATATTTAAGAAAAATGTGTTATTTATATATAAAAAATTTATATTTATATATAATATAAATTATATATAAATATATACAGTATATGTATGCAAATATTATCTTAAATATATACATGCATGTGTGTGTATTTATATATACAAAATAATTATACACAGTACACACACATATATTATTTAAACACAAACTTTTATTTTGGATGTGATTAATCGCAATTAATCTTTTGACAGCCCTAATATATATATATTGCTATACAATCATTAAACAAAAATGACCAAATTGTGCAGCCCTGCACAACTAATTAAGTTGCATTTTAAGTAATTGTGGTTTATTTTTTATTTTTTTCAGAAAAGAGAATAGTGCAGCCCTACAATAAAGAGCTCTGTAGAAAACACTGTACTACATGAATATTCTGATGAGAGTGAGATAAGAGAGTTTAACTTACGCTGCGTGGAAGAGAGCAAACACAGGCCATCAGCAGACACACCAACTGAGACGGCCCCCGAGACTCTGCCTGGCTCTGTGGGAGAAGCAGCACACACACACACACACACACACACACACACACACACACACACACACACACACACACACACACACACACACACACACACACACACACACACACACACACACACACACACACACACACACACACACACACACACACCTAGAATCATCCACAAACACTTGCTGAATTGTGGGAGAACGTTGAGTAGATACTGATGATCCGAGAGAGACATTAGACCACCATTCACAATTCTCCCAGAACAGAATCTCTTATTGAAGTCGAGCTCAGTTAATCTGGATTGGCAAATGTAAGCCTGACTATTGAGTGTGATTGATCTTGTCACACACCTGGAGCAACTGGATTTGGGAAGGGAAGGCATTCTCTGGCAGAAAGGACACATCTCCATCCAGGAACAGAGAAACAGCCTGGGCCGCCATGCAGGACGCTGATCTATAAGAAATCAAGAAGACTTGTATTCGAAAACATGTATATTTTTTAATTAGGGCTGGGTTAATCATAATGACTAATCTATATTAATCTATCTTCATTTTGATTAAAGGTGCTGTATGTCACTTTTTGTCTGTACTAAAGCACAAAAATACCATAATATGTTTGCAGATATTTAGGAAACATTCTAAGTTCACATACTTGTTTCTCCAAATGCTAAACAATGTCCGTTTTTGTTTTGGTCTGCGCTTGAATGGACAAAACAAACAAAATTATGCCAAAATGCCCGTTTTGTCGAGTACCCTCGCAAGTACAGTCTTAAATGAGTTAAATGAAGTCTTAAATGTAGTAGAGTTGTGAGAAAATGGGATGTGTGTTAGATCCGCGTCATATGCGTCAGATCTTAAAGCACTGTTTACAAGGTTAAATGGGTCAAAAACAACGAAAACAATAACTTTTTGTGCATTTTGACAGGGCAAGTAAAAATCTGAACTGGTCTGACTGGGCAAATAGACAATATTGAGGCCTGATATATTGAAGGGCAGGTAAATGTGACATTTATTATAATGGCTTTATGTGAAAATTGGGTCAGACTTTATTTTAAGGTGTCGTGGTTACACTGTAATTATACATTTAAATACTTAATAATAATAATAAACTACATGTACTTACTATAGAGCAGAGTTTCTCAAACTCGGTCCTGGAGGGCCACTGTCCTGCACAGTTTAGCTCCAACCCTGATCAAACACACCTGAGCAAGCTAATCAATGTCTTCAGGATCACTAGAAACTCACAGCTAGGTGTGTTTGATCAGGGTTGGAGCTAAACTGTGCAGGACAGTGGCCCTCCAGGACCGAGTTTGAGAAACCCTGCTATAGGGTTAGGGTAGGATTAGGATTTGGTTGAGGGTTAGTTGCATGTAATTATGCATAATTTATAGTTATTACTATAGTAACTACATGTAACATATGTAACAATGACACTATAAAATAAAGTGTTACCAAAGATTGTTTTAAGTTCACTTAATTCACAAGTTGTTTAAATGTGAAATTATTAAAATATAAAAATATATTAAAAACATTAAATGTTAGGTGCGATTGAATTACAGAAAAATGTGAGAGTAAATAGATCATTTTTTTTAATAGACTGGCAGAACTAATTCAAATGATTAAATAACGTAATTGGTATAGACTCAAAAAGCTTGTAATCAGAATCAAAATGTATCTTGATTCTTGAAACTGTCAATACCCAGCCCTAATTTCCAGTATACATCTGAAAGTCACATCAGTCACATAATATAATATATAACTGTGGCTTACTCTGATTGTAACGCAGCACAGGCCGTGCTGATGACCGGAACTAAAGCAGAAAGAACGGCTTCATCTGTGAGTGGACTACTGTGACCTGTTGAACAAACCCACAGTTACTTCTACAAATAGCACAAACACTAACACATACCAGACAATCATGACAAACACACACCAGAAAATCATGACAAACACTGACCTGAGTCTCTACTCTGCAGCGCAGCCTGTAACGCCAGTCCTAGAAGTCGTGGAATGATGTTGCTATGAAAGAATCGTCCGATCTCCTCAGTGTCACGTGCGTGCGCTGCTATCCGCTGCAAACTGATGCATACAGCGCTCACCTCCTCCACGGAGAAACTGCAGCTCCCTGAAAGATGAACAACATGTCTCTGCATTACATCAGTATATTAGGTACTGTTTTTCACTGTAAAGCTGCTTTGAAACAATCTGTATTGCATAAAGTGCTATATAAACAAAGGACTTGACTTTGTATCAGAATCAAATAATCAATCCATAAAGTACAAGAAACTGTGAGATACTGCCAAATGTATTGACCAATCAGCAAACAGAACAGGAACAACCAGATTTATAATATTTATTACAGTGTTCCCCAGTAATCACCACTAAATCTGTTCTGCCAGAATAATAATGAACCGAAAATATTTTTATACTTATCATTATACCAGAAGATCTTTAACATTTTGTTTTGCACTTTTGCTTTAGCAAAGTATCTGTCAATCGAACTATGTGCGATATGGCTTAGTGCACTTAAATCACAAAATGCTGTGATATCATATTATTAATATATAGGGCCCTATTTTAACGATCTAAGCGCATGGTCTAAAGCGCACGGCGCAAGTTCACCTAGATCGTGTCCGAATCCACTTTTGCTAGTTTAATGACGGGAAAATGGTCGGCGCTCCCGGTGCATGGTCTAAAAGGGTTGTCCCTATTCTCTTAAAGGAGAACTCCGGTCAATTTTAACATTCCTTCAGAGTGAACGCGGGTGAATCTACTGCAGTAGATGTGAAAGATATGAATAAAAATGATGTTTGTTCAGCCAGCGCACATACCTGTATTTACATCCTGTTTTCGGTCGAAGTCCACAGTAGTCGATTGTCGAGTTCACGTGCGTGATCATAGGTACTAAACCCCTATGCGCGTGAACTCGACAATCGACTACTGTGGACTTCGACCGAAAACAGGATGTAAATACAGGTATGTGCGCTGGCTGAATAAACATCACTTTTTATTCATATCTTTCACATCTACTGCAGTCAGATTCACCCGTGTTCACTCTGAAGGAATCACTCACATTGGCTGGACACTTGTAATGACACATCAAGGATGTTAAGAGGCTAAAAGCAGGTTTAAAACTTGCCCCATTGAAGTCAACAGGGTGCAAATTTTAAAAAGAGGATAACACGGTGTAGGCAACACCGATTTTTGTCGTTGTTCTCTGTACTGACAGCACTCCAAATGTACAAAAAAAAATGAGCTCAATGTTAAAATTGACCGGAGTTCTCCTTTAATGAGTAATGGGTGTGTTTTGGGATTTACGTGCGATAAACCAACCAGAGTCTCATCTCCCATTCCCTTTAAATGCCAGTTGCGCTCGTGCCATGGCGGATTCGCTTTTTACATGACGGAATTTGATAGTGGAAAGACCGAAGCTGTCTCCAGAGAGGAAACGGATCTGCTCGTGCGCGAGGTAAAAGCCCTCAAGCAGATCATCTACGGGACAAGCCGGATTCCACCATATCTTTATGTACACAATAATAATCTTTTACATTGTAATCCTTTTATTTAAAATATTTGGCATGTTTGTGTGCTGCTGTGCGTCCCTGTGTGTGTAATAAGCAGAGTGTACGCGCGTTGTGGACCCGCCTATAGGCGCACATTACTAACACGCTCTTTAAATAACAAAATAAATATTGCACCATTGACTTCAGACCAGGGTTCAGTTGGTCAATGGCTCAGTCTATTTCTGTTGCCTCAAAATAGCAATGCTCCAACAATGCGCCAGAACACACACCTCGTTTTCAGACCAGCAGCCCATGAGCGCACAAATGGGCGCAAATGCTTTTGCTATTTAAACAGCGTGGCGCAGGACGTGAAAATGAAAACTGCGTCAGGCTGAAACTAGCAAAAAAACAAATGAGACATTTGTTATGCTTGGCGCTGCATTGCGCCGGGTGTAAGATAGGGCCCTATGTCTGACCATTCAGAGTGAAGCATATCACTGTGTTTAAATACATGCGAGCAGTTCATGATTCAGGGTTTTTGGGAACGCAACATGCTCCACTTTATTTTTACAGTTGCCAATCTTTAACATTTATCTTTAACGACCCCAGCGGCGAACCTTTGAACAAGTGTCTATGGTTATAGCTTTCTGCCTGACCTCTGATCAGTTTTATACATTTGTAGACATTTTAATGAGACATTAGTATAATTAATATGAATAATAGTAGTTTTTAGTCTATTATTGGCCTGTTTAGCTGAGCGATCCATGGAACAAACAAAACAAGCGCTGAAAATTGATAAAATAACATATTATACAGACATTTGATATTAAATCTTATTAGATGATTAGTTAATTGCATTTGATCAATTTTATTTTCAATAAAACATTTGCATTGTGTTTGTAAAAGATGTTTGCCGCATTTCCACTGTTCTGACCAGTGGGGTTCATCAGCGTGTGGAGTTTCGAACGAATCATTTTACAAAACAATTTGTTCAATTGATTCGAAGTTTTGGAAAGCTTCGTTTCTCGCATCACTATAAGCTAAACATTGTCATAATTCATCAAAAGTAGATCATAAGCAAATTTGATTGCGAACTGCTCTGAAACCGCGAGCCCATAGAACGAGCGCTCAATTACCGGTAAATCATAGCCTTTTGAACTTTAATAATCACATTAAGTCACATCGTGATTCCTGTTTTTCTGTTCCCAAATTTAAGTGATAATTAAAGGGACAATGTGTAGTTTTTTAGGTATTTTATTAGCTAAAATCAATATTTTTATTCATAAATATGTCCTCAATGGTGTACAAATACCTCTGCCAATGATCTGACTTATCCTCGTAAACGAAGAATTTATTATCTTTATATACATGGGACGGGTAGGTCCACGGAGGCTTCCATGTAGTTCCGCCATCTTGAAAAACTATAATAGCAGAGAGGGACAAAAAGTACTAGGCCAACGCGTTTCCACAGCGCGTTTTCGTTCAGAGCCAGCGTCACGTGACTGAAGCCAGCAGAAGCGGAGGAGCAGAGCAGAGAGAGAGGCGCTTGTCACTGCCCCGGCAAGTTTAAAAGGCTGCACTGTACGGTTATTTATAATGGAGGACCATACAGATGCTGAGTCACAGGATAAGGAGTCGTCGAAAAAGTCCAAAATAGACCGTAAAAGGAAACGTGACTGGAGATTACAAAAACAAGTGTTAATGTCGGGATAGCTAATGCAGGAGAAAGCTTTCAAAAGAGACCCTGAAGTTGCCTGCTTTCTTCTCGACAGGTAAGTCAATGTTACGATCTTAATTACAAGCTTTTTTTCATTGCTTGGTTGTGTACTTTATTATATAGACAGAAGAACATTTATAGTTAAAAGTTAAACAGACTCTTTGATGAATAGCAGCTATTGAGTAAAGTAGAGAAGGCCCTAAAAACAAGGTTGTAAGTTTTGTTTGTTCAAAACTGTAACATTCGTTTGTTCATTGTGTCAAGTTGCAGTTTGTTTGAAATAACAAACCAGTTCACCCCAAGGAAAACTCAATGAAGTGCTATTATAAGACATCCTGTCATAGCTTTTTGGTACATAACGGCTACCGTAGATGCAACACGCATTTGAAAAAGCGAGGCGCTGGAGAGCACTATTCGTTTGAAGGCAAAATACAATTTCACCGCTAGATGGGAGAAAATCCTACACAATGTCCCTTTAAGACTTTTCTTTTACCATTTAAGATATTCAAGACTTTTTGTGGACTTAAATTTGATGCAACTGATTTAAGGACCCAAGGGGACCCTGACAATTTTTCAAAAGTGATTATGAGAGAGTATGTGTACCTGTGTGGGCTGAGGCCAGCACCTGTAGCAGGACGGGGGTGCTTTCCTGCACAACACTGAGCTGAGACGACACAGACGCTACCGCCGTCACACACCGCAGACGCACAGCTGCGTTACACTCTGTAGAGGAAAGTAGTCCCAGATCATCTGTTAAACTGCAGTGTGTATGTGTGTGTGTGTGTGTCTGTCTGTGTGTGTGTGTGTGTGTGTCTGTCTGTCTCTGTGTGTGTCTGTCTCTGTCTGTCTCTGTGTCTGTCTGTCTGTGTGTGTGTGTGTGTGTGTGTGTGTGTGTGTGTGTGTGTGTGTGTGTGTGTGTGTGTGTGTGTGTGTGTGTTAGAGTGCGGATCGGGCCGAATTTTTCTGTCCGAGCCCGGCCCGCGTCCGACAGAGCAGTAACCGAACCCGACCCGAGCCCGACAGGCATAAAGATATTTATGTCCGAGCCCGACCCGAGACCGACAGTTAAAATCCCATTTTTTCTCATACTAATGACACACGTACGTTTGTTTTTGTGGAAAGCCCGCTTTTATTAAGCAACTGTAGGAAGGCATTCGGAAATGTCAACAGGATGAGTGCATCAGCGCGCACGGAGAAACAAGCGCACTTAACAGAGACGCGCGTGCACGTGTTTCGTTGTCACGGCTACATATACAAATTTCCAAACACAGGAAGACAGATGTTATGGTAATATTTTACATGTAACGTTATTTTAATCACAAATCGAACGTTTGCATCAAGTGAAAGCATCAGGCACCTTGGCTACCTACATAATAAGCTGTTTTAAATTTAAAATGTTCAATGCCTTATCGCGCTGATGTGACCGAACCCGACCCGAACCCGAACATAATTTCTAAATATCTGTCCGAACCCGGCCCGGCCCGGCGGGTCCCGTCGGGCTCGGGTCGGGTATCCATCCTCTAGTGTGTGTGTGTGTCTGTCTGTCTGTCTCTGTGTGTGTGTGTGTGTGTGTGTGTGTGTGTGTACTGGGTCTCACCTGATAGGATCTCTTCCTTGAGCCGAGGAATCATCCTGGAGATGAAGGCTTTGGGATGCAGATGAGCCAGAGAGCCTGAGCACTCCACTACAGCCAAACTGAGAGACAGAAATGTCAGTGTGGGAAAAGCTCTCAAGGAATAAGATGTAAACACATTAAAGACATCCTTCCTCTCCTATGATCTCCCCTGTGCGATAACTACCTCACTTGAGTATCTTCTTCCTCCAGAATGAGTCTGGTCAAATGATCAACAGCTTTCTCAACATCTGTCTGAGCCAACAAGCCTGTGAGGAGCAAAACAAGAGTGACGTAACACACCATGAGCATGTTATCCTCCGACCGCCCACATTTATTCAGTCTTCAGAAACTAATTAAATAAATAAACCTGGTAACACTTTATTTTACAGTGTCCTTGTTCCATATGTTACATGTACTTACCATAGTAATAACAGTAAATTATACATAATTACATGCAACTAACCCTGAACCAAATCCTGATCCTACCCTAACCCTATAGTAAGTACATGTAGTTAAATAATATCACTCAGTACTTAAATATATAATTACACTGTAACAATGACACCTTAAAATAAAGTGTAACCCAAACCTTATACATACAAGTTAATTTTCTATTCATAAAATACATATCAATTTATCAATTTGATAAAAATACATTATTGTGAAATATTACAATTTAAAGATTTAAAAAGAAAATAATTTTCCATTGTAATATATGTTAAAATGTAATTTATTCCTGGATTTTCAGCATCATTACTCCGGTCTTCAGTGTCACATGATCCTTCAGAAACTATTCTAATATGCTGCTTTGCTGCTCAAAAAACATGTTTGATTATTACCAATGCTAAAAACAGTTGTACTGCTTCATATTTTAATGGAAACAATGATATGTATTTTTACAGGATTCTTTGATGAATAGAAAGTTCAAAGGAACAGCATTTATAAATCGTTATAACGTTATAAATGTCTTTACTGTCACTTTAGATCAATTCTTGCTGAATTAAAGTAGTAATGTCTTTCAGAAATGTAGTGTGTCGACTCACAAGGCTGCTGTCCCAGCGCAGTCAGCACACGTGTGGCTGTCACCTGTAGACCAGCACTAGACTCCGCCAGCGCAGAAAACACCACGCTACACAAAGACTGCTGAAACGCAACCAATACACTCTCCACTGCGTACATGCAGGAGACAGAGAGAGAAATGCATCAACACTGAATATTAAACAAACATTTAAAACATGTTATAGACTCTTTCCACCAAGCATGCACATAAACAAAGTTGTAAAAAGTCTTATGCATGAGATCTAACGGTATCGTCACTATAAGTCTGGAGGTGAATGTGTTGAGCATGTTATCCGGTCACATACCTCCATCTGCAGGCCGGCTGAGCGGGGAGGGCTGAACGAAACCCTGCAGAACCTCCAGCAGGGTGCGCCGCTGAGCACACTGTATAAACATACGCTCAAATTTATTATGCATTACAGCACAGAGTGAATTCAGCATTTCTGAATACATATGCAGCAGGACTTAAAGCACATTGAGAAAAAAGCCATGTGCGGAGACTACTGCTTCATTAGACTACCTGTGTCCTGTTATTATACTGCTCCAGGAGGGCCGGGATGACGGCAGCCGACACTATCAGACTCGCTCTGTATGAGGCTCCGGCGGCGGCCTGCAGGAGTTTGGTACTGGGCCACACCAGCTTAAGGTCTGGCTCGCAGAGATGGTGCTGACAGTCTGAGAGGACAAGACACACACAAAGTGAGATGGTAGAACAAGCCTGGGCGGCACCGATACGCATGTTGAGACGATAGTTATGAGTCTGATCAGTCTTCTTTGTCTGGATAATTAAAGATGACCTATTATGCTTTTTTACATCTGTCTTTAGTGCAATGTTGGTGTTTGAGCAAAATACAAGGCCCCCCAAAGAGAATTATTCTCTAAATCAGTGTCAGTGTTTCTGAACTCCCTGAAACGCCTCCATTGTAGTCTTGAGTTTCTCCCGGGAACGAACACGTCACAATATATTCCTCATTTAAATAATGAATATGCAGAATAACAGGGCGGGGCCTGGTTGAGTTAGTTAGTAGTGTGTTAAACTGGCGGTTATGGTAAGGGGCGGGACATTTCCAAACATGCTCGAAGTGTTTGACCAATAAAAACACACTGCTCCAGCCAACCAATCAGAGCACAGTGTGCTTTTCAGAAGGAGGGGCTTCATAGAGACAGGAACTAAACAGAGCGTTACTGACAGACTGGAAGAGAGGAGCTGCAACAATGGAGAATATGGGGAAAATAAGGTGTTTTTGAACACAAGCATGAAAACTTATTCTAGTAGAGCTTAAAAACTAAATCAAGACTTTGTAAAAGGGCATAATATGGCCTCTTTAACTTGTTAGCCAGGAATAATCATCCAAAGATGTGCTCATTCATAATTTTGCATGATCAGCTATTTTTACTCTTTATGTATCAATCTTGCATTAAACCAACGTGCAACTAAGAGAACATCCAGACTTGTGAATGCACCATTTGCAGATACCTTTGAGGACGAGGTTTAGAAACACCTGCAGGGAATCCTCCGAGTCTGAACTGAGCACAGAACGGGACAGACTGGACGTCAGCGCAGCGAGAGCCGACAGACCGGCTGATTCCACCCTCTCACTGGCCGTCTGGAACACCTGCACACAGGACATAAACTCAAACGTCACATACACAACACAGCAAAGATTTCAAACGGTTTATGCCACAGACACCCAGATATAATGACCCCCTCCCTGAAATTAAAAAGTCAGCAACATGCTTTCATGTATAAAGACCCACTTATCCTGTGAAACTATTTATTTTCATCTGGAATGCATAAGAAAATGTATTCAGTATTATCTAGGGCTGGGTATCGTTAAAAAAATTTCGATACTGATACCTTGATTTCGATACCGGTTCCTGAACGATACTTTTTTTGATACCAATTTTATGAAATCCATTTTAACAAGATTACATAACACATTACCTCAGAAAAACTTTGGTTTAATTTTTTCAGTTTGACTCATGCTCCTTAGCCAGTGCACAAAGGAAAAATTTTTTTATAAAGAGCTAATGCTCACCAAAGCTGAATTTGTTTGATCAAAAATACAGTAAAACTTGTAACATTGTGAAATAGTATTACAATTTAAAATCTTATTTGAATATATTTCAAAATGTAATTTATTCCTGTGATGTCAAAGCTGAATTTTCAAAATCATTACTTCAGTGTCATATGATCGTTCAGAAGTATGAAAACTTTGCTGTTTTTAACTTTGCAGTTTGCTGCTTAATATTTTGGAAACTATGATATTTTTTTCATGATTCTTTGATGAAAAAAATTTTCAAAAGAACAGCATTTATTTGAACCAGAAATCTTTTGTAACATTACACGTTTTAAGGTCACGATTTTGATCACTTTAATGCATCCTTTCTGAAAAAACATTTGGACTAACCAACACATTTTTGAACGGCAGTGTACATTCAGTAGGTCATTATTGCAATATAAACACTGTGTGTGTGTGTGTGTGCGTGTGTGTGTGTGTGTGTGTGTGTTCGCGTCTCATATGAGTATGTGCGCAAATAGTTTGTGTGTGTGTGTGTGCTCGCGTCTCATATGAGTATGTGCGTGGAGTTTGTGTGTGTGCGCGCGTCTCATATGAGTATGTGCGCGGAGACTTCCGCGCGTCTCGTGTGTGTAGAGGTTGCGTGTATGTGCGTGAGCGACTAGGTGTTGTTGTTGTGCATTTCATATGTATTTGTTTGAGCACTGACGTTGACGAGTTAACCCCTTAGGTATCGAAATCTGGTACCGAACAAGAAGTCATTTTTCGATACTCGATAGTATCGAGGCAATTCGGTCGGTACCTAAAAAGTATCGAACTCGGTACCCAGCCCTAGTATTATCTGGGAAATACTATCTATCTATCTATCAAGTTGACACTATTACTGAAGGAAATACTAATAACATCAAATTTTATTTTTATTTATTTATTTGTTTATTTATCTAACAGGGACAATGGAGTCAAACATAGTTACAATACAAATCCTGCAACTGATGCGCAGCATATAGAGTTTATAGCTTGATTTTTAACTCCTAATTACTTAATTCATATATTAATTAATTATTATTATTATTATTTAACAAATTTATTATTATTATTATATTTATTATTTTTTACATCCACAAAAGCCTAGTTTAAAAAAACCCTGTGAAATACAGTGTCCCTAAGTGCTTGTGTCCACGATTTGATTGAAGTGGAACAAATAATAGTATGTACATGTAACAGCTATTTTTAGCTACAGCAAGATAGAGAAACTCTTTAATGTATTGTATTGCAAGTAATAACTCACTTCTTAAGTGGAAGCACCTTTTTTTAATAACAGTATTCGGCAGTTGCACATTCAAGCTTTTCAAGCAATAAATCCATGTGATTTTTTTCCTGTTTATCAAGCATATCACAGATCATATTCGATATGTGCCACATGGGAGGAAAAAAATCAATCGGAATTGGGTCACTTGAACGATGTAATGTAAATGCGGCCTTTGCCCAAACTGGCCCTCGACCTGAAATTACTTTTCTGGAAGTTTCAGCATTACACAAGTAATTTGAAGCTTCAAATCTTGGCATAAAGTGGTGGGAAAAGTGTTAAAACTAATATTAGAAAAGCACCTGTGAGTTCCTGCATCCATTGTTTTATGCCGTTCTCTCTTACCTCTCTCCGTATCGAGCTCCAAAGGCCCGGGAGGAATTCTGCCAGCTCTTTATGGCTGTATGTCAGACCACAGGCGGCCTAAAACAGAAGAATAGTGTGCAGTTTATTTATAGCACAGTAAACTAAGACATATTTTCTAGGTAACACTTTATTTCGATTGTCCACTTTAGACATTCTACTGTAACTTTGCAAGAACAAGTGTCAACTTATTCTACAAGCCCTACTCATAACTTAACAGTCTACTAATACTCCAATGACAGTTAGTGGAATGTCTAATTTGGACAATCAAAATAAAGTGTAACCGTTTTTTAATTGTTTTCAGAAGATATTTTCAGCCAGAGCAACAGTAAAGCATTGTGCTAGCATGCCAAAGTCATGGGTTCAATTCCCAGGCAATGCATGAACTGATTAAATGTGTAGCTTGAATACAATGCAAGTTGCTTTAGATAAAAGCATCTGTCAAATGCATAAATGTAAGTAAAAGCTATATAACAGTGGTTCTCAAATGGTGGGTCACATTTCTGCTCTGTCATCAGGGAAAAAAATAAAATAACAACATATAATCATGCATAATGCTGTACTAGATTCAGATTGCTTATCTAAATAATAAAAGAGAATCTGAAAGTTAGTCAAACTAGGCAGACATGTCCTCTTTCTTGAAAATTATAATATAAAATTCAATTATTTTGTACAATAAGCAGATTTTTGGTACTGTGTTGGGTCATGATGACCAGTGTAAAATCTCAATCCGGAAGCAGAATCAACAGTGAAGAATTATAACCCAGTGAGTGCAGAGTCTGTACCAGTGTCTGCAGGGAGTCCACTTTGGCACTCTGAACATCTGAGTCCAGCTTCTCAATGATCAATGGTAACAGAAACTGTCAAGGAAAGGATACAAAACACAATAAACAAACACACACACACACACAAGTTCCATTCATTGAACTATTTGCATAATTCCCAGTCAATTGATACACACAACCATTGAGTATAATGCCAAACAAAGGCTTATTGAGTTTAGGTCCTACCTCAGCAAACCGAGACGTCCCAGTAAGAACATTTCGTAGAGAAAGAATAAGATCTTCCTGTGTGATCCCATGAGGATCATTGGGTGGCTGAGAACAGACAGAGGAACAGCAATAGAAATTCAGTTTGACAAGTCTTAAAGAGTTTGTGCAATTGATAGTGTGTACTAGAACTGCACGGTTAATAGTTTAAGGGATACTTCAACGATTAGCATTAAGCTTTGTATCAGTAGAAACCCGGTAGTATTTTTGAATGACCGTGCTTCCCTCCCTCATGTCCCCCTGAGACCAGAGATTTCTGTATTTTGTGTCTGGAAAAAAAACCTCAGATGACGCAAAAATCGTCATTTAGCTCATCAGAGGCTTTTGTGTCCAGAGGCGAGAGACTCCAGCCAGTAGGAGGAGCTCGTCCCGCATGTCTTCAACCCGCCCATAGGGGGAGCTCACGATAAAACGCCGTCTTTTCAGTTTCGAGTCGACTAGTAGCCTAGTTGTATCAGTTCTTCCGATACTGCCCTCTGTAACCGGTAGGCGTGGCTTGGGAGTGTCCTCGTAGGGCAGCGAAGCAAGTGCATTCTGGGAGTTGTTGTCTTTCATCCACATGAGCCAAAAATACATTTTCTGGCTTTTCTCAGTCTAGAAGGCACCAACTTCTAAAATAATTTCACATTTCTACTGGTGGAGGTGGAGAGTTCCTGCCTCAAGTGGAGGAGTTTAAGTATCTTGGGGTTTTGCTTAGACTGCTGCCCCTGCGACCCGGCTCCGGATAAGCGGAAGAAGATGGATGGATGGATGGACATTTCTACTATATAAATGACCCAATTTAAATACACATTCATCTTTCCAGCGGTGAAATATCCCTTTAAAAGATCGTGATCTCGATTCAAACACCCACGTGATCTAATTCCTAAATGACAGCGATTCGGCTATATGAGTATTAAACCTTTGACAAGTAGCCTATGATCACAGCGAACATTCAGATCTGCGTTGGCGCTGAGCCAGAGAGAACAGGTGTTATGTATAGGTATGAAACAACCACACAGTATCATCATTTCAAATTATTAGTTACAAATATTCATTTTTTCAATTTTACTTTTAAAGTTAATGAAATTATAACGAGGAAACATGTTAGATCGAAGTACTTACAGGGCTAAAGTCTATGGGAAAATAACAGGACGTCACTTCAAAGAGTTCCTCTACAAATTTACCTGAAGAAACAAAACAAAAAAAAGTGAGAAATCAAATAAATATCAGAAATGTATTTAAATATTTTAAATACTTCATTAGATTATACTAATATTTTACTATACATTAATTGCCTGTAATTCCATTCTGCACTAACCGAGATCGTATCCCCTGTGAATGATGTTCCTGGCCACCTGGAACGCCAGCAGGAGGTTACGAGGATCTCGCTCTCCATCCACTGACTGCACAAATCCAAATGTAAAGTCTGCACCCAAACCTTTGAGCTCTGTGGAACCAGAGATATCTGAGCACTGTACACTGGTGCTGTTCCAGCGCTTATGAATACAGACAACGTACAGGCGTTAATATAAAGGGTGAGAAAGACACCGTACCTTCCTCTCTGGACTCCATCAGGCTGATGAGGATGTTGTAAACACATGATCGCTCCGCCAGCATCAAGGACTGTAGGAACAAGTTACAAAAACAAAACCATGGTTTGTCGCTTTGTCTTTAAAAAGGATTTCTGTCTAGATACTTAAGAGCAATAAGGATGTCAATCGGCATTGATGTACTGAACATGTCAATGATTGAAATATGCCAATGACGTAAAATTACTAATTTTTATGTATTTAATTTCACTTATTTCTATTCGTTTTTAATGTATGTTGTTTTGTATGTACGGACTTTGCATGTTGTCCAAGACAAATTTCCCAGTGATGGGACTAATAAAGTATAAAGTAAAGTACATATCATTTAACTTAACAGATAATACAATTTAAAGAATGACAATCAGTTATTGTTTTGTTTACCATTGTGTCCAAGAACATATTAATTTAAAACTTTAATAGTCTCTTTTGCTCACCAAGGCTGCATTTATTTGATCAAAAATACAGTAAAAACTGTAATACTGTCAAATATTATTACAACTTAAACTTAAATTGTAATATATTTTTTTAAATATAATTTATTCCTGTGATCAAAGCTGAATTTTCAGCATCATTAGTCCAGTCTTCAGTGTCACATGATCTTTCAGAAATCATTCTAATATGATGATTTGCTGCTCAAGAAACATTTCTGATTATGATCAATGTTGAAAACAGTTGCTGCTTCATATTTTTGTGGAAATTGATTAATTTTTTTACAGGATTGTTAAAGTTCAAAAGAACAAATAGAATCTTTTGTGACATTATAAATGTTTTTACTAGCACTTGATCAATTTAATGCATCCTTGCTGAATAAAAGTATTAATAAAAATGTTTTTACTGATCCCAATATTTTGAACAATAGTGTAAATATATCATTTTTGTGGCAGGATCAGTGAAAATCTGAACTATTAGCTGACTAGGCCAACTCCATGCACGTATTTACTGTTGAGTCGTGACATCTTCTGAGTGGAGTGTATTCACTCATAGCAAAATACTCACCTGAACATGAACATCCTGAAAGATGGATCTCAAAATGGACACAGCTGAACCAGGAGGCAGAACTGAGCATTTCGTCTGAAAGGAACCAAATGCGACCAAAAATTAGACATATTACGGTGACCATGACTGATAAGCCACGTTTCCATTACCCTTCAAATTGCACAAATTGAAAATACGCCTAATGGAAACACGTCGATTTCGCAAAAACTCACATTTATCGCAAAAAAAGTTTTACACTCGCATGAAGTGGTTTTTCAGGCACTTCGAAAAAGAAATATTTCGCAAAACTGCAATGGCAACAGTTTTTGCGCATTTACAGGTCACCTGATGTATGTTTGGACGGAATACGAGACAGTTCTTTATTAAATTCATAAAAGACAAAATAATTACAGGAATACTGGATTCTAAACCTCAAAGAAATGCCACAATCAAGACCTCGAAGCAGATCTGAGGGAGAAACACCCAGAAACTCCTCATATGTGCCGCTCACAGTATAAGGGTCTTTCCTTGCCATTAATGCTTGGATAACACACATACATATCCTTCGATTAATAATAATGGCCAGTGCGGTGGCTGGGATATACGTAAACCTACCAACATCCGTCGCCATGATTTCTGGAATGACTCTGATGAAAATGATGCTTTAGTCGCATAACATCGGTTAATGGAAACGCCATCATTTCGCAATAATTTTTTGTCGACATTTAGAAAAAATAAAATAATAATATTGCAAATCTGTAATGGAAACGCGCCTAGTAACAGATCAATGATAACATGCTCGTTTGATTGCAAAAGAACTCTGACTTACCAAAGCCTTGAGTCCCTGAAGAACATGCGGAGTGATCACATAGTGATCCTTCAGTCTGTTTTCATAGAAAGCTATCAGGACCTCCACTGCAAACAAAACACGTGTGTGAGATGCGTCACAGTCAAAGGTCATTTAGACCACCATGAACAACCCTCTCTACGGACACACTGAGGATCATTTTTTATTTTACTCACCAGACTTTTTACAATGCAAGAACAATGCAAATTAAAAGATTCTACATATAAAATACATACAATATAAATTTAAAACACAATTAAAGTCAAATAAACAGTGTAATAAAATAAGAACAAATAGTCAAACTACAAGCAATAGCACAAATAAACAACAGAACAAAGATGCAAATTAAATAATGCTTTTCATATTTGTCAGGTAGATTAGGTGCAGAAATTAAATAAAGGAATTAAATGTAAAATAACACAGCATAGTCTTCACTCTGTAGAAATTAAATATAGATATATCATTATTAAAGTTACAAAAGTTATTCAGTCAAGAGCATTGAGTGATTTTTGCAGCAAGTCTGTTGTTTGATTAAAATAAAAGTTTGTGTTTACATAATATATGTGTGTGCAGTGCACTGTGTATAATTATTTTGTATATATAAATACACACACATGGATGTATACATTTAAAAAATATTTGCATGTATATACTGTATATATATATATTTATATATAATTTATATTATATAGAAATATCAATATTTTATATAGAAATAACACATTTTTCTTAAATATATACATGCATGTATGTGTATTAATATATACAAAATAATTATACACAGTGCACTGCACACACATATATTATGTAAACACAAACTTTTATTTGGGATGCGATTAATCACGATTAATCGTTGCACAGCCCTGCGAGTGATTTGCTCACATTGTAGAGGGTTGATGATAGATTATCAATGCAGCGCTGGCTACATTAATTAAAAGAAAAACTATTGAAAAGGACATAAAACTCTCACCCTCCCTCTCAGATAGGCAGCTGTAGCATTCCTGCAGGACTTGAGACAGGAGCTGAACTCCTCTGCCACGCGTATGAGGCTGAGAGCTGGTCAGACTCAACCTGCATGGATGATGTGAAATTAATAAGGTGCACAATGGATTTCCAGCTGTCACAATCACCACTGTTGTCTAAAATCTACAGATAAAATATCAGGCATACATGCAACCCTTAAATCAGCACTAATATTAAGTTGTACTTTTATTACAGTTTGAATACTAGAGAAAGGCAGGAGGAGGGCGACACCACAAACTCAGTTCTCTAAACGTATAAAGTTTACTTTACCCCAATGCTTCAACCAGCTGGAGAATTGTGAACTGTCCAGTCTTGACACCTTAAAAGAGACATGAACTCATGTTTAACCCTGACATATGAAATAACAAGGTTTTATTGAATCCGTAAACACATTTTTTCAAAAATAAGTTTTATATTGTATTTGATAGATCAGGCTTTTATGGCTTATATAGTGAGAATATGCAGGGGAAAACAGCTCAATTTTATTCAGAGGTCCAAACGGAGCAAAATTATGCAATTTGATGCAGATGCTGATATATATGGTCAAAAAGTAAGATGAAATGCTGATAGCTTGTAATTTAAATCAGTGAGATCTTTATAACACAATACTTGCATAAAATGCATAAAAAATATAACTCTCTCTATACAGTATATATCCTAATAATATGTCTTAGTAAGATATTTAAAAACTTAGTTTTATGATCAAAGCACTGTAGTTTTAAAACATATAATGCAATGTAATACAAAGATGATTGAGATGAACAAATAAATGTTTCTCAATCATCATATTTGATACTTGCATGATTTTTCTTAAAATGATGTATGGATATAATCAAATAAACACTTTAGTCCAGTAAGTGTTCATCTTGAAATATCACTAACAATATCAAAGTTATTCTTATGATTACGTTATAAAAAGCAGTAACACTATTTTAGTGTCCTTGTTACATATACTTACCATAGTAATAACAGTAAATTATGCATCATTACGAGCAACTAACCCCAACCCTATATAGTAAGTAACGTTACATGTTGTTAATTAATATTAGTCAGTAACGTTACTTAAATATATTACACTGTAACAAAGACACCTTAAAATAAAATGTAATCTGAAAATCATTAAAGATTTCCACAGCAAAAAGACACAAGGTTTTTACGGTTATTCTAAAAGGCCTTTTACTTGCTAAAAAGTATAAATTGTCAATAAGATGACATAAGGCATGCACGTTTTTGATCATATTGATCATTTAGAAGCCTTACAATTTCACGTATCAGATATGAAAGTGTAGGCTTTAGAGTTAATGTACATAAATACAGTGAAGTAACAGAGTCCCCTGTCAGGTTCACACAGAGGGGCTCCGCTAGCAGACTAGCAAGGCAAGCATACAAGCCCTGAATAAAGAGAAACAACGCCATGGCAACTCCTGGTTTTGGGGTATTATCAAGCAAAAATACTGTGGAAATCTAACAAAGGTCTGATCTGTGTGTTCAGCCGCTGTCAGCAGCCACAGTGCGTGTGTGTGATACAGGATGTGGCGGTTAGCTCACGGCATTCATACACACACACGCGGCGTTCGCGTACAGCTTTAATTAAGGGTCAGCGCTTAAAGTGGCAAGAAACAGCAAACACGAGAGATGCTAATGAATGAACTACCTGAAGCGGTTTCTGCAGCCTTGCTATCAACCTGTCCAGACACGAATTCTTCCACTAAACCCAGGAGCAAACTGTTATCCGCGGCCATCCTGAAGACAAGAGCAGCCAGCAGCTTCAAACTCAGTCACTCGCGCATGCGCACAACCGCTGCAGCCACCGCGAAATCTAATTTTTTGCATCTAGTTTTGTGTTCTCATGTTTGAAATTGTTTCAAAGTACATTTTAAGATCAGTTATTGAAAGGTAATATATATGAGGATTATTCTGGACTTTTGAATGGCAAATTTTGCACACAAAAAAATTATATATAAAGATTATCTTTGTTAATTATTTCTTTCCGGAAAAAAAGGTTTTGAAAATAAGGTAAAATAACGAATTATTTTTATTTAAAAAAGAAATAAAATAAATCTGTCATGTTTGTTTTAAAGTCAATCTAAAATGAGAGAGAAAAACAACAGACAAAATAAATGTTCAATATTCTGTGTGGAAAAGTCTTTGCTATAAAAGAAGATTAGCAGTTTTTAGTATCTGATTAATTGGAAATTTTCTTATATCACGAGAATACTGTAGGCTACTCTGAAACACAGATGTGAGACTTTTGTAAAGTGCAGTCAGAGCTTTCCTAAAGTGGTGGAGATGCCGAACTCTGGGTTTATTTGGTATCATTCGGATCTATCTTTAAACATCGAACATACTTTATTAAACTAATATTGTATGCATGTATCTCAAATAAAATATCCTTCGTGTTTTGGGAATGCATATATTTGTGTTATTTCGTTTAGCAAAAAAAGTTTCGGAAGATTGGAACTATTTTTCCTTCTGCTACAAACACGAACAAACATGCTGAAAGTGATTTGTATTTGCAAACCACACTGAGTTTGTTTGTGAATCGCTGGGTGTGAGTAAAACACGTTTTGTGTGTGTATGAGGTTTTGGCATGATTCTAACTCCATAGTGAACGCACTCACACAAGCACAGCACCCAGTCAAACTGAGAGAGTTGTGCTCGCTAGAGACAATTATAATGGCCTTTTTACACGTTTAAACCGGTTTAAAACGCTTGGGATCATGCAATTTTTGAGCGGAGTTTGAAGGCTCCATCTAGAGGAGGGGCTCTGGTGGAGTCACGTGGTCAGAGCGCTTGCGCAGTTGAGCACCAGTAACGCGAACTAGTAGGAAACATCACTCAGTCAGTGGGGGGAAAGGTGCGAGACAAGCGAGAGATAAAGAACTCAGGCAGGTTTGCGACGCATAAATGTTTTAATATACCATAACGCGAGCACTAAATATTCAATAAAGCTCAAATGCTAGCTTGTTTTTTTCACTGTTTTAGACTTATGAGTTTAGGCAAAAGCTCGTGCTCTGGCTAGCTGCTGTAAGTTAGCTCGTGGGATAAAGCCAGAAATAACTAAACGCAAGTCTCGTGCCAGATTACTGATATTAGATCATCGCGAGCTCTGCGCGAGATCCCTCAGTCTGGTGTTTTGTTGAGTTTTGTTTCCGTTGTTTGGACTTCCCTTTGATGTACGTAGGTACTGTTGACACATCACCCATAGCAAACTGCAGTTCATTCGAGTTTTAGTACTGGTTTACGTTTGGCGATTCAAATGATGATAAAGCAGGAGTGTATATAGGTGCCGTCTTGAGATGTGGCCTGCGTTTGTTTGACGATCATGGGAGGATGCGTGGGGCGCGAGCGCGCGGAGTCACGCGGATCGAGGACGCAGAGGAAGCGTGGAGGTGAGACACACTGTTGCTTTAAAAACTGTTGCTTTAGACTCTGTGATTGTGATAATAACCTCTTTGCATGTTTGTTTCCGTGCTTGGCATTCTTGAAAACATGCAAATATCAGGAGCCATCAGCAAAAAGTACCATGGTATTATTATCGTGTAAATACCCAACATGTGAACTAACCATAATTGGTATGCCTGCACTGTATCAAACTACCATATGCTTGCCATTACTGTACCACAGTTTCTTTGTTGTTGAAGGCACACACTTCCATGTGTCTCCAACAATCATATAAGACTCATTAGATGATTGACTGGTGTTTACTAGTACTATGCCTTGTACTGCAGCTTTTCTTCATGTCAGTTTGTTTTGTGCTGATTCTGAAACTCCTTTTTTTGTAGATGTGACAATTCAGGCCCTTGGAAACATTGTCAGTTTTGATCATTATCTGTCTCTCCTCTCTGTTGTGTGTTTTTCCACCTGTGTGCATGTTGGAGCCGGCAGTCGTTCCGGCTGCAGAGTCTCGTCTCAGGGCATGTTCATGCATGTTTGCCCCGTTTGCCATGAGCTCAAGTAGAACATCATTTAGGATAGAAAGATTTTCTTTCCATCGCAGGACATGTAGTCCAATCATGACATCAGTGACAGTGTGACGTGTTTGACTTATATCAGTGAAAGTCTTGAGGACATTGACGTCTTGCAGCCAGTATCAGTGTATTGTAGGATTATCTGTACTTCAGCAGATTGTGTGTGTGTGTGTGTGTGTGTCTTGCTTGAACAGGAGATAATATTTTCTTTTACACATGGGCGGCATTATATATATTATGTGACCATTGCCTGCTAAAACAGGAAGACAATGCATTTCTTCCGTCAAGAACATATTTGCACCAGAGTAAAGTTTGGGAAGTTTATTAAATTACAGCAATTCATTCTCCAGCTTAATAATTAAACATCAGTCCTAAACAGTAAGGGAAAAAAGTCACTATAATAATCTACTAAATATAAATATATATATATATATATATATATATATATATATATATATTAGTATACACACGTTATTATTACTGATTTAAATTATTGAATTTCTTAATATGAAATTCATATTCTTAAGAGGAATTTGAGTTTTTCATTCGTAAGAGTTATTGTTATTTATAAAGTTTTGAACTTTTCAAACTTTGCGTAATATAAAAGTCATAATGAGCATATTAGACTGAATTGTGAGTGTTATTTTACTCAAAAGAATCAGTTCATAAGAGTTATTTGAGAATCTGACTACACAACTATCATTGTTATTTATTAACAGCAACGTTTGAAAAAAAAAATTATTATTATTTGTACTTCTCAAACGTTGCTTAATAAAAATATAAAATCTTTATAATGTGCATAATGCCTATAAGTGTTTGTGAGGGTTTTTGATTCAAAAGAATCAGTTCATAAGAGTCATTTGTTTGAGAATCAGAGTTTTATGTGGTGTGTGTGTTTGTGTGTGTGTTTGATGTATGTTTGCTGCAAGAACGAAGATGCATGTTATCGTCTGTCTTGTATAATGTGACACACAGGAGTTCAGACTCCATGCTCACCGCAAACCAAAACCGAACGTCATAAAAATCATTTCCCCGGCACTAATAAAACAATGTAATCAGTTCTGAGGAAGAGCCACATTGTTTTATAATGCAGCGTGTGGAAAAGGGAACATCTCATGTTCCTGCTGTAACGACGGGAGGGGTCGAGAATCTGTCGCAGCTTGCGTTGTGTGTGTGTGTGTGTGTGTGTGTGTGTGTGAATGTAACGAGAGAATTACAGGAGAAGAATGCAACTTTATGTGGCTCCTTACAGCTCTTGGCCTCAAGACACAGAGCATTTACATATCATTTGACTAGAGCTTATATTAGGTGCTGAACTTTGACCGTCGCATTCTGCGTTACACACCCACATGGTGTCCTGTTGTTGTGGCGTAAGTCATTATCATAAAGTGAAATAAGCTGGTATATAAACAGTGTCCTGCCGACTCAAGACTCAACCTTTGATGTTTGAGTCGTTGACTAGATCACAAGTGTGTGTGAACCTATGAGACAAGCGCCTTCCTTCTAATCGTGCATATAGGACAAATTATTAAGTTGTTTTCAGACTAATTTTCAAGTGTGCACACTATCCTGACAAGTGACAAGTTTTCATGTAGAAAAAATGAGAGATGGCCATCAATCTTTAGTTCACTTGAACATTTAAAGTCCTTCACATTGTCAGTGGTTTCTTTTATTTGACCAAACGTTGGATTGTAAACGGCCATTTGTCTCTGCCTGTCACTTTGAAAGGCCGGTTTAAACCTAATAAGGCTTTACTGTGTCATATTTCATAGGTGAATTTGTAAATTATCAACATGATCAAAACATTGCTGAATAACCTGTTGTAGACATGCCTTCATATTTCATGTTAATCTTTACTTATAAAGTACATGCAACAATAAATTTGATTTTGTCTCTAATAATCACTTGCTGGACTGAAGCAACATGGGTCTTAGGAAAGATTTAGATATTTGGCTTTCAAGGAAAGTTTATTTCTCTCAATCATCATTGTATTGCATTGCATTGTGTTTTGAAATTGCAGAGCTTTGATCATAAGACTAAGCATTTAAATATCATCTTACTACGTACTTAGGCATATTATTGAGAATGATAACTGATATTTTTTTACATGCATTTTTATGTAATTGGTGTGTTACTGTTATAAAGTTCTCATTGATTTACATTACAAGCAATCAGAATTTCATTTCTTCCATAATAATATCAGCATCTGCACAGATTTTTGCATATTTTTGCTCAGTTTGGGTCTCTGAATATGAGTTTGAGCTTCATATTCTCACTATATCATGCTATATGAGCCATAAAAGCCTGATGTATCAAATATAATAAAAAACATTTTTTTAATATGCACATATGCAAACAATTTGCATAAAATTTTCTGAAACAAATTTCAGAATTTAGATTTTTCTGACTATCATTTCATATGTCAGTTTAGAGGACCAGACTTCCTGTAATACTTGAATCCTTTGAATTAGGGATATATAATATATAATATAATATATCAAAATTCCGCAAATGTATATATTGTGATATGCATATCGCAACGGCTTGCAATATCTGGGGTCATGAACAAAAGATAAAGAGAAAATCACTCACTGCTCTTGGCTGAATAACTGTAGCTTTAATAAGAATCAATATATATTTAATTCATACAGTGAAAACTAAGCAGTGTTTTATCTTTACATCTGATTATTCAGTTTCTGTTGTTAAATAAACCTGATGTAGGATAACCTGAACCCCTAAACCCCGTGGTTTACACTTCTTATGCTACAGTAAAACACTGATGTTCACTTTCAGAAGTTGTAGGGATGTTTTCTAGTCACAAAAAGAATGTGAAACACATGTGTAGGTTATATAATTTTAAATATATTTTAAAGTTTATTTTACACACTTAAAACATTATTGTATCGAATATCGCATTATTTAATGAGTTATCGCATTTTTCTTCAATATCGTGCAGCCCTACTATGAAGTTCTAAAAGTTGTTTAATGTTGATATTCGTTCACTCCTTCCATCATTGCACTGTCTGTCAATAAAGCATTCTGCATTCTCAGAAAAAAGGTACAAAAGCTGTCACTGGGACAGTACCCTTCAAAAGGGTTCTAATATGTACCATTTAGGTACTAATATGTACACTCTTGGTACCAATATGTACCTTTGAGGGACTAATATGCACTCTTTAGGTACAAAGGTGTACCTTTTGAAAAGGTACCGCCACAGTGACAGCTTTTGTACCTTTTTTCTGAGAGTGTGGGTGGAACAGCGCTGTAAATCACACAATGTGTCCTGTTCATTTGTAATTACACCTAAGCTGGCCATGCTATAAATAATGTGTTTGGATGATGTCCTTTAGATACTTGGCCATGGTCAGAGACTCAGAGCTGAATCGATGGGAAAGCACTGAATCACACGTCCACCCTCCTCCTATCTCACTATCAGCCTGAACTTCCTTATTTCTATAGCAGGTTTATTATTAGAGGTGTATGCTAAGGCAAGCATCATTATTGCTTAATCGTATGGAGTAACAGGAAGATTCTCCGAACAGTGATTTCCTGTAAAAGAGCAGCCAAATTGCTGCTAAATCTTCTAAACATTACTTACTTGACTTTGCGTTCTCATTTTTATGGTATCTGTAGCCTTACAAATATAGTCTTTCTTGCGTTCTGGAGACCTTTATAATTAAGATTAGGCCGATATATCTGCCAGTATTTAGCATTTCTTAATTATCGGCATTAGCATATATATATATATATATATATATATATATATATATATATATATATATATATATATATATATATATATATATATTTATTTATTTTTATTTATTTTTATTTTTATTTATTTTTATTTTTTATTTTTTTGTTTGGTTGAAGCATTCAGAATCCCGTCTGTTGTGGTTTATTGTTTTCAGGACGCTTCTCGATAATTCAGACTTCATCAAATATTTAAAGTAAAGCTAAATTTGTAGGGATGCACCGATTATGAAAATTTTGGCCAAAGATATATTGGCCAAAAATCTAAACCCAAATTTTCATATAGTTTTTGAGAGACTAATTACAGAAGTCTCATCATTAAAAGACACGTCCAAAGCATCTGTATAATCAAAAGCACCAACGTAAATCAAAACTATACAGTACAGTAGCCTAGTTTGAACCAGTGTAAGATTTAAAATTAATTTTACACTACTGTGGCCAACTTTCCTTATCAAAAATTGCCTTACAAATAAATAAAACAAAGCCTATATAAGGCAAATCAGTCACTGGACAGCATATCTCCTTATCCACTATCCAGTAATATCATTACTAATATCAGTCCTAATCACCAGTGTGTTGGGCTCAACATATCATTGTTGACTCGAAACAAGAGCTGTATTTGACCAGATAACTTCAGGGTCATGGAGGGAGTGTTTGGAGTTTGGCTGTTGCCCTCAGGGTTGTTGTGAGATGTGAACTGGATAGACGAAGGCTGAATTGATCTGTCATTTGCACACAAACAGTCATAAATGCACAACCTTTGCTCAGTCATGTGTATATGAGTGAGTATAGTGCACTTCTGCTTTTATTTTCAGACTGAAGTCACTGTACTCCACAATCATGTGTTATATTGATGCTAATTAATGGTTTATTTATGTATCTATAAATCGTGTGTGTATGTATATATATGTGTATGTATATGTACAGTGAGGAAAATAAGTATTTGAACACCCTGCTATTTTGCAAGTTCTCCCACTTAGAAATCATGGAGGGATTGCATGTAATATAAAATTGTGTAATATCACATGCATGTCCACTGTGAGAGAGACAGTGACAGTCTAAAAAAAAAAAATCCAGAAATCACAATGTATGATTTTTTAACTATTTATTTGTATGATACAGCTGCAAATAAGTATTTGAACACCTGAGAAAATCAATGTTAATATTTGGTACAGTAGCCTTTGTTTGCAATTACAGAGGTCAAACGTTTCCTGTAGTTTTTCACCAGGTTTGCACACACTGCAGGAGGGATTTTGGCCCACTCCTCCACACAGATCTTCTCTAGATCAGTCAGGTTTCTGGGCTGTCGCTGAGAAACACGGAGTTTGAGATCCCTCCAAAGATTCTCTATTGGGTTTAGGTCTGGAGACTGGCTAGGCCACGCCAGAACCTTGATATGCTTCTTACAGAGCCACTCCTTGGTTATCCTGGCTGTGTGCTTCGGGTCATTGTCATGTTGGAAGACCCAGCCTCGACCCATCTTCAATGCTCTAACTGAGGGAAGGAGGTTGTTCCCCAAAATCTCGCAATACATGGCCCCGGTCATCCTCTCCTTAATACAGTGCAGTCGCCCTGTCTCATGTGCAGAAAAACACCCCCAAAGCATGATGCTACCACCCCCATGCTTCACAGTAGGGATGGTGTTCTTGGGATGGTACTCATCATTCTTCTTCCTCCAAACACGTTTAGTGGAATTATGACCAAAAAGTTCTATTTTGGTCTCATCTGACCACATAACTTTCTCCCATGACTCCTCTGGATCATCCAAATGGTCATTGGCAAACTTAAGACGGGCCTTGACATGTGCTGGTTTAAGCAGGGGAACCTTCCGTGCCATGCATGATTTCAAACCATGACGTCTTAGTGTATTACCAACAGTAACCTTGGAAACGGTGGTCCCAGCTCTTTTCAGGTCATTGACCAGCTCCTCCCGTGTAGTTCTGGGCTGATTTCTCACCTTTCTTAGGATCATTGAGACCCCACGAGGTGAGATCTTGCATGGAGCCCCAGTCCGAGGGAGATTGACAGTCATGTTTAGCTTCTTCCATTTTCTAATGATTGCTCCAACAGTGGACCTTTTTTCACCAAGCTGCTTGGCAATTTCTCCGTAGCCCTTTCCAGCCTTGTGGAGTTGTACAATTTTGTCTCTAGTGTCTTTGGACAGCTCTTTGGTCTTGGCCATGTTAGTAGTTGGATTCTTACTGATTGTATGGGGTGGACAGGTGTCTTTATGCAGCTAACGACCTCAAACAGGTGCATCTAATTTAGGATAATAAATGGAGTGGAGGTGGACATTTTAAAGGCAGACTAACAGGTCTTTGAGGGTCAGAATTCTAGCTGATAGACAGGTGTTCAAATACTTATTTGCAGCTGTATCATTCAAATAAATAGTTAAAAAAATCATACATTGTGATTTCTGGATTTTTTTTTTTAGATTATGTCTCTCACAGTGGACATGCACCTACGATGATAATTTCAGACCCCTCCATGATTTCCAAGTGGGAGAACTTGCAAAATAGCAGGGTGTTCAAATACTTATTTTCCTCACTGTATATGTATATTATATGTATATATATATATGTATGTATGTATGTGTGTGTGTGTATATATATATATATATATATATATATATATATATATATATATATATATATATATATATATATATATATATATATATATATATACACACACACACACACACACACACACACACACACACACACACACACACACACACACACACACACACACACACACACACACACACACACACACACATATACACGCATACGTACATATATACATATATATGTATATATACACATACATACATATACACACATACATATACATATGTGTGTGTGTGTGTGTATATATATTTATATATATATACCTACACACATAATATCAACTTTAAGAATCAAAGTACAAATGGCACATTTCATCACCTATGGATACAAAAATATTATAATAAAAAGAAATACATAAATAATATACACGTATACATACACTATCATCTATCATTCAAATGTTTGGGATCTGTAATATTTCTTCCCCAAATGTTCTCTACATTCTTGATCTTGTGTAAAAATGTTCCTTCTAAATGTAATTTTCCATTACACTATAATCATTTGAATGCACTACATGTCAATTCTTGTTTATTAGACTATTACTTTTACATTCCACTCAGTTCTCACTCAGTTGCCCCGTTGAAAGCATCAGAGAAAGTACTGATGGAAAATACAAATGGAAAGTCTTTGTCGACCTTCATATGTGATGTCATGAAACTAACCTCATCATAATTCACTGGAATAGTACAATTCTGGCCCAGTGGTCAAAAAAATAATGTGGTCGTCTTTTTGATCATCAGCTACTCAGTCTTTCTCAAGCAACTTTCTGCTAAGCCATTGTTCCAGGAACTGTTGTATAGCCTACACTTCTCTCACATTAGTGTTAATTCACACATCATCTGCATCGTCTCCAGGTCGTAACGAGCCGCTGAAGAAAGACAAGCTGAAGTGGAAGAGCGATTACCCAATGACGGAGGGGCAGCTGCGCAGTAAGAGAGATGAGTTCTGGGACACGGCTCCAGCATTTGAGGGCCGTAAGGAGATCTGGGACGCCCTAAAAGCTGCCGCTGTGGCTCTGGAGTGTAGCGATCACGAGCTGGCTCAGGCTATAGTGGACGGAGCCAACATCACGCTACCACACGGTGAGAGTCATCACACTGATTGGCTGTGATGAAACCACCTTTGTGTGTGACTTGCTGTCTTTTTTGGAACAGAAATGGGAGAAATTTGGATGAATGCTTATGCTGCTCTTTTCCATAAATCAAAAAGCAGTGATGTGGTGCTGCCAAGCTTGAAGTACCAAAAAAAACATCATAAATGTAGTACATACTGTGTGATAAACAAAATTTAAGTTGGCAAAAAGTTGCACAGAAGTCACACCAGATAGAGAGAGAGAAACGGTGTATGTTGCATTTTATTATTACATTCAGAAATATTGGCAAAATACAGGTACATAATTAAACAAACATTATATAAACATGTATTTTAGTTCCCCTCGCACCACAAAAAGTCCTTCAAATTTAAAGGTATATAGAACAAGAATGAAAATATAATTATAAAATAAATGATAGTTGCATTCATTATAATCATTTATTATAACTAATTGGCTTTTAGTATGAATATGTTTGCCTTATTGTTATCTATAAGCTAGTGTGCTCTAAAACAATGACAAAATTCACATTTATAAGATATAAGCGATCAAAACTTACAGTCTGCCAATATGGATCAGTGATTTTGATGACAGCAGATTTTCTGTCCAATCAAATGCTCCCTAGAATCTGAAGCTCCGCTTCATGGCTTAATCCACGTACCTCTCGTTTGGCACAAATCCAAATGTTTAATTTAACGTTTGGTTGCTATACTATTATTTATGTTAACAAAGCTTTGTACTTAACTCGTGTCCCGATATGGAAAACACCAACTTGTACATGCACAAGGAATGTAAATTGCACGTTTTGGATGATTAAAAAAGTGGAAAAAACTTGCTATGTTGCGACTGGTCAAATGACACACAAGATCCAATTCTGTTTGGCATAAGGGTTTTCACAAGTTTGATTATTTTCTAAAAAATTTAATTTCATTTATTAATATTAATATTTTTAATCAAATATTTGATTTGTTTCTATCAAATAACTATATTTATCTGTTTAAATAGCTTATTATCTTCACACCCTGACCCTTATTTTCTTTACTTGCCCAGAAGGGAAGTTTTCACCATAATGAAGAAGCATTTAATAACATAATGTGTGGTTACACTTTATTTTAAGGTGTCATTGTTACAGTGTAATTATATATTTAAAGGAACACGCCGACTTTTTGGGGCTTTAGCTTATTCACCGTATCCCCCAGAGTTAGATAAGTAGCACTGCTACTTCTGCGGAGTGATTTACTCCAGCTCTGAGGAACTCTCTGCCCCTCACCACGGGCTTCTCAGGCGCTGCGAGCAAATCACTCCGCAGAAGTAGCAGTGCTTCACCTTCTGAGAATATAGTTCCCAGTATGTGTACGGTTATAAGATGGCTGTGTATCATGTGACCTTGTTATTTGCACACGCTGTGACTATACAAATCACAACATGTAAATAGGAAAATGTTGGTGTTATTTTATCACTTATTGGGAGCAGTATGCTAGCTGGAGCCATTTACCTCCAGTCTTTGTGCTAAGCTAGGCTAGCGGTGGGTGCGTCAGACAGAGTTACGGCACGCACGGAGATGAGAAGGGTATGTATGGACTGATCTAACTCTACGGTGAATAAGATAAAGTCCCAAAAAGTCGGTGTGTTCCTTTAAGCACTGAGTAATATTAAGCAACTACATGTACTTACTAGAGGATTAGGGTTTGGTTGAGGGTTAGTTGCATGTAATTATGCATAATTTGTTGTTATTACTATGGTAAGTACATGTAACATATGTAACAAGGACACTGTAAAATAAAGTGTTACCTATAGTGTATGTGCAAATGATGACACGCATCATCCCTCATTGTTATACCTGTAGCACGTTTCACCCCTCATCACTGACGGTTGTTTATATTCTTTCAATCCCTCTAGGATCCCTGACCGAGTGTTACGATGAACTCGGAAACCGTTACCAGCTCCCGGTTTATTGCCTGGCCCCGCCTGTCAATCTGATATCAGAACGAAGTGAGGAAGACGTGTCGGATAACCCTGAGCCCCAGACGGCACAGAAGAAAGAGTTCCAGCTGAAGGTTCGGCTCTCCACCGGCAAAGACCTGCGCCTGAACGCCAGCATGACCGACTCCATCGGCCTGCTAAAGAAGCAACTGCAGGCTCAGGAGGACATTGACCTGGCCCACCAGCGCTGGTTCTTCTCTGGGAAACTCCTGACAGACAAGACCCGCCTGCAGGACACCAAGATCCAGAAGGACTTTGTTATCCAGGTCATCGTGAACCAACTGACACCAAACCAGTGAAGCGCAACTGCAAAGAGATTAAGGACCAAAAACCCCGGCAGCTAAAAGAGCGTAAAATGTTGAATCGAGCAACTTGATCTTGCCGGAGTTTCGTCTTCAAATCGAGCATCTGGAGAAACAAATAAACTATTATAAGCAGATTATGAGTTTTGATTTGGAAATAAACCAACCTAACGGATTGCATCTCTGCTAACTTCAGCAGAAGTGCCAAAATGAATTTAACAGCGAGTCGCTTGACTATGCAGTACCAACATGATCCTCTGAAAGTGATCTCGCTTTGTAAGATAATCAAACTTGAGCTTCGTTTTGCACACTTTGAGTATCTTAGAATAGTTGTGCCTTCAAAGAAGAGTAGATGAAGAGTTATTTTGCTTACGAGGCATGTTTCAGTGCGGCCACACACACATGCTTTTCTATTTTCTGACTTGACGTCTTTGAGCACAACCCAGTACTGTCTATGCAATCTTAAAACAGTTTCAGGCTGATATCATTATATAGCTAATCCACATTTCGGACACGTTCGCTAGAGGCCAGTGACGCTCCTCTGTGCTCAAAAGGCTCACTGTGTAAATCTAGTGCACAGAGACACATTAAACTGACAGTGATGCTCTACATCTTCATCTCCTGGCACTGCACAGTCTTCGTGCCCTGTAGATTACAGATCGTCTTGTAGAGGAATTGGACACACTATCACTTTAATGGCTGTCTGACTTCTTTTATAGAGATGTTATGCTGTAAGCGCTCAGGCTGCAATCAAGAGAATATTGCTACTATTTTGAGAGATTATATTATATACTATTTCAATCTTTACCCTGCTTTTTTTTAATTGCTTATCGTAAGACTTTTTACTGATTCTTAACCCTTTATCAGTGGCATTATAAGCATTGCTTTAAGATTTCAAGTAACAAAGGTTATCTGCATTAGGCCTGCACGAACATTCATCCATTTTAGGCTTCAAAACGTTTCTTTTAGTAAAGGTCTTCTGCTCCTGGTTATAACACCATGTGACACTGCGTGCCGCACACCGGTTAGAAACAGCTCATTACCTCAGCGGCAACTGTTCCTCATTAGCACTGGCGTGTTCGTTATACGTCTCTCTTCTATCACGCCATTCCTTCTGCTCTGGGTTACTTTTGTCTTCTGTTGTTGTTTTAAAGATAAACACTGGTGTACATTAGCCTTCATGCATGAGTTAAATCTCATTAAGTTATCATTGGAAATAGCAGTTTCTTTCCCCCTCCAAATTGCGGCATTTTGCATTTGAGGAATATTCCAGGTTAACTACAAGTTAAGCTTTTCCAGCTTTTACTGTACAGTAAACTATCACTTGCAATGCAAGTCTATGTGGCGTTTTCTTTGGTAATTGACAATATGCAGTAGCTTAAAGGGTATGTATGTGTGTGCATTCTGTCATTTACTCACTCTTATGTTCTACACCTGTATGACTGACTGACTTCTGTGACACAAAAGAAGATCTTTTGCTGAATGTTGGTCACATAAGCCATACATTTTTTTTTTTTTTTAGAATTCAGGCAAAAAGTTTGGTTTATGTCATCTCAATTTTGACTTAATATGCTACAATTTTTATTATCTCATAATTGTCAAAATTGAGTCATAAGTTGACATTTTTGTCAGAATTTTAAATTTTTTGACTGATAATCTAGCTTTTTATCTCTTATGACACATGAAACATAACTCAATTATTTGACTTATGACATCTAAATTTCAACTAGGTATGCCATAATTTTTACTATCTCATAATTGTCCAAATCGAATCGTAAGTTGACATTTTTGTCAGAGTTCTCAATTTGGATTAATAATTTAGCTTTTTATCTCAGTTATGACATGTGAAACATAACTCAATTATTTGACTTGTGACATCTTAATTGTGACTTAGTATGCCATAATTTTTACTATCTCATAATTGTCAAAATTAAGTCAAGTTGACATTTTTTGTCAGATCTCTTAATTTTGACTGATACCTTAGCTTTTTATCTCAACTGTGACGTGAAAAACATAACATCTAAATTATTTGACTTGACATCTCCAATTTGACTTAATAGTAAAAATTGTCCAAACTGAGTCATAAGTTGACATTTTTGTCAGAATTCTCAAAATTGACTGATAATTTAGATTATATCAATTATCACATGTGAAACAACAACTCAATTATTTGACTTACGACATCTCAATTTTGACTTTTTTCATAAATTCACCTTTTTGTCATAATTGACTTTTTATCTCATCATAAATTATATTTAGAATTGTTTTTGTTTTGTTTTTGTCCATAAAATGAAAGTCAGTGGGTTCCCATGTGGTTTTGGACCCTATTGACTGTCATTATATGAACAAAAAACATTATGTATATATCTTTTGTGTTTTGCCGGACACAGTAAGTCGCAGGTTTGGAACACGAGGGTGAGTAAAAGATGAAACTTTTCATTATTTTGGGTAAACCAAGCTGGAATATTCCCAGAAGTCCTTCGCAGCGTAAAGCACATAACCCTTTGGGAACAACGGGGCATCATTCAGGACGAAGAGTCACTCAGTACCTCAATCATAATTTATGTGCGTCATTGATTTACATGCTCTGATAAGAAAGAAACTGTACTCAGTGATGTTGTGTACAACTCCAATCCCGCATACTTTGCTAGTTTTCCCCAGGTTGGGAGCTGTGTGACCTCTGGCGGTCTGAAGGAGAGTTCATTCCTCCTGGCCTTCGTCAGCACAATCTGAAACCCTTATGCTGTGACAACATGTGCTGATGCTGCTAATGATAGAGACCTTCATATTTATTCTCTCATTGGCATTCGTTTCGAGATAAAAACAGTGCTCTATTTTTGCTAGTAATATTCAAAACATTTAATGGAAATAGGCAAAGTAAGAATATAATTAAAATGTTTATAGTGCCAGTACTGGTGTAGCTTAAGTCTGTATGTTGTGTTCATCAATATGTTTTACATATGTGTGCTGATTATGATCATAATGGTTCATTTATGATCATTTTTATTGAAGAGGGACATTGCTATTATTTTCTTTCTAGGCGACACATTCTCCTGCGTTCATACGGGCAATGTTTCAGTAGGTGTTTTCTTCATGTGTTGTTTGTTATCTTTGTTTGAATGGATGTATAATGTGTCTCATGACGTGAAGTTTCCAGATTTGACTGAGGAAGCTGTTAGGAAGCCATACTGTACATGTGGATCTTTTTCGCCCCACTGTGTTGGGACGGTTTCAGGAGACTCACTTTGGACGTTTGTCTTTCAAATCGCAGATTGCAAGAAGCCATTTCGCTTTACTCAAGCCTGCTGTGAGTATGGAAGTTTCTGCCACACAAAAAAATGCTTTGGTTAATAATAATTATATGAAAACATAAGTCAACTTTGTGAATACGAAATCATAATTATGAGATGAGTCAAAATTGAGATTAGAACATAATTCGGAGATACGTCGTTAAGAAAAGTCGTAATTGTCATGAGTAGCTCATAATTTAAATTTTTTCATAATTTAGCTTTTTATCTCATAATTACGACTTATTTTGTCAGATTTGACCGTTTTGATGTCATAATTATGTCTTTTTATTATTTTGATTCTCATAATTTGTACAGTTTGTCATATGCGTTTTTTGTCAATTTCCAAGGTTTGTCATAATTGACTTTAATCTCATACTTTTGACTTTTTATCTCATAATTATGACTTAGTATCTCATAATTGGGAGATTTTAATGTCATTATTATGACTATCTCATATTTATGATCTTTGTCAATTTTGACTTTCTCATAATTGTGACGAATTATCTCATAATTAGATTTTAATATCATTACTATGACTTTATCTCATAATTATGATGTGGCAGAAACATGCTTACATGTGTGCGTGTCCCAATTGCAAAATACAAGAACTTTCATAAACCTTTAAAAGGAATTCATGTGAATTTCTTCATAGATTAATATCTGTATATTAAGAGATAAAATGTGTGCAATTCTTATACTTAAATGTGCTTACGGCCTGTTTCACAAAAGTTATGTATAATTTACATGGTAATCTGTTTTTCAGATGTTTTAATTGTCAATTAAAATGACAGCTGTGAAAGCAAACAGATGTTTGTCCATAAACTGCTAATCATTTCATCATGTTCTCAGATCAGTTTCAAGTGTTTTTATGAGCTTGGGACTAGTTAGTCTGACCTTAACTGTAGTAAAGCAAGTGTTGTTATCATTAAGTCAGCAGAAAAGCTGAACTGTGTGCGGGCGGGAATGTTGATGTGTTTAAAGCGCCATGTTTTATACCTCTCACTGGTTAAATTTCAAGAATGTATAGGTTATGAATTTTAATACCATCTCATGTGCCAATCCATGTTCAGCATCTGTTTTAAAGTAGATTCTGATTGGCTGTCAATGTTGTTCATCAGCTGAAAAAAAAAAAAAAATGTCTGATTGTGATTCCACTGATATTGCCATTATCGTTATTGCTGTTGTGTGATCTTTGCTACTCATAGAATTAGAACGATTATTAAAACTTTATCATTATAGTTGCTTATCTCTGGACCTCGAATTTATTAACAACTGTAATATACTGTAGTAAGAAAGTTTTGAAAAACTTTTATACTACTTTTAAACATTTACATTTATTCATTTAGCAGACGCTCTTGTCCAAAGCGACTTACAAATTGGGACTAAATTAAGCGAGTCATCGTGAAGAGGCAAAAACAACGCAAGAAGTGCTCAAAATACGAAGTCTAGGCATTATTCAGAGTAGCATAAGCCCAATAAGCGAGAATTTACAGGAAAAGGAAAAGGAATTTTTTTTTTTTTTAATGAGGTTAAGTGCTCACGGTAGAGATGGGTTTTCAGCTCTTTTTTGAATGTTGTCAGGGATTCTGCATTCCGGATGCGGGTGGGGAGATCATTCCACCAGCATGGAACTGTGAATGAGAATGTTCTGGAAAGCGATTTTTTTGGCTCTCTGTGATGGAACCACGAGATGTCGCTTGTTGGCCGATCGTAGGCTTCTGGTAGGGATGTAGGCTCGTAGGAGTGAGTGAAAGTAGGAGGGAGCTGAGCCTGTGATAGATCTGTAAGCAAGCGTCAATGCCTTGAACTTGATGCGAGCAGCGAGTGGTAGCCAGTGCAGAGAGATGAACAGAGGAGTGACGTGGGCCCTCTTGGGCTCGTTGAAGACCAGACGAGCTGCAGCATTCTGAATCATTTGTAGAGGTTTAGTTGCACATGATAGGAGTCCGGCCAGAAGAGCATTGCAGTAGTCAAGCCTAGAGATGACCAGGGCCTGGACGAGAAGTTGTGTTGCATGCTCAGTTAGGAAAGGCCTGATCTTCCTGATGTTGTGCAGTGCAAACCTGCATGATCGAGCTGTCTTTGAAATGTGATCTGTGAAGGTCAGCTGGTCATCAAACGTTACTCCAAGATTTCTGACCGACCTTGATGGGGTGATTGATGAGTCTAGCTGGATGGTGAAGTCGTGCTGTAGAGACGGATTGGCAGGGAGGACGAGAAGCTCAGTCTTTGCCAGGTTGAGCTGCAGGTGATGTTCCTTCATCCATGTCGAGATGTCCGCCAGACAGCTTGAGATCCGGGCAGCTACTGTGGGATCATCTGGTTGAAATGAGAGGAAGAGCTGTGTGTCATCAGCATAGCAGTGGTAGGAGAAACCGTGTGCCTGTATGATGTGTCCCAGTGATGTGGTGTAGATGGAGAAGAGGAGGGGACCAAGAACTGAACCCTGGGGAACACCTGTGGTCAGTCGATGAGTTCTGGATACCTCGCCTCTCCATGCGACCCTGAAGGACCTACCTGTGAGATAGGACTCAAACCAGTGGAGGGAAGTTCCTGTGATGCCCAGTGATGAGAGGCTGGTCATAAGGATCTGATGATTCACAGTGTCGAAGGCAGCAGACAGATCCAGGAGAATGAGAACTGAGGATTTGGAAGCAGCTTTTGCGATCCGTAGGGCTTCTGTGACCAACAGTAATGCAGTCTCAGTTGAATGCCCTTTCTTGAAGCCAGATTGGTTGACGTCCAGCTGGTTGTTCAGAGACAAGAATGATGTTACTTGGTTGAAAACAGCTCGTTCAAGTGTTTTCGCAATGAATGGTAGGAGAGAGACAGGTCTGTAATTCTCTACAAATTATGTGTTTAGTGTTGGTTTTTTAAGCAGTGGAGTAACCCGAGCTTGCTTGAATGCGGTAGGGAAAGTGCCAGTATGGAGGGATGAGTTGGTGATGTGTGTGAGTGCTGGTAGAAGTGTGGGAGAGATGGCTTGTAGAAGGTGTGAGGGGATGGGGTCTAGAGGGCAGGTGGTAGGATGACTGGAGATAATAAGTTTAGATACTTCTTCCTTGGTTAGCGGAGAGAAGGAGGAGAGAGGGTTATTGGCTGTGGAAGGGGTCGGTCTAGGTTCCTGTGTGTGTGGAACTGAGAACTGACTGCTGATAGATGTTGTTTTGTTGGTGAAGAAGTTCGCAAAATCGTCAGCAGTTAAAGAGGAGGCGGGGGGTGGTGGAGGTGGACAGAGGAGAGAGTTGAATGTCTTGAAGAGTGATCGTGTGTTAGAGGAGCTGTTGATCTTGTTGTGGAAGTAGGAAGATTTTGCAGCTTGGACATCAACAGAAAATGAAGAGAGGAGAGATTGATACATACTCAGGTCAGATGCGTCTTTTGATTTGCGCCATTTCCTCTCCACTGCCCTGAGTTCGGTCCGGTGTTCACGACGAGCCTCAGACAACCAGGGGTTAGAGGGAGTAGCGCGTGCTGGCCTGGAGGAGAGAGGGCAGATATTGTCTAGAGAAGAGGTTAGAGTGGAGCATAAGGTATCCGTTGCAGTATTCACATCCAGAGATGAGAATTGTGAGGGTGAGGGAAGAGAAGATGACACGGCAGAGGAAAGATGGGCGGGAGAAAGTGAGCGCAGGTTTCGTCTGAAAGTGACTGGTGGTGGGGTTGGTGGTGCAGGGGTAGAGAGTTGTAGATTGAAAGTTATGAGGAAATGATCTGAAACATGGAGAGGTCTCACCAGAATGTTGTCTGTGATGCAGTTGCGCGTGTAGACCAGGTCCAGTTGGTTGCCTGATTTGTGAGTACCTGTGGTGATGAGCCGTTTGAGATCGAAAGAGGCTAGGAGAGAGATGAAGTCTGCTGCATACGGCTTCTCGAGATGAATGTTGAAGTCACCGAAGACTAGAAGTGGGGAGCCGTCCTCAGGAAAAGAGGACAGCAGCACATCCATTTCCTCTACGAAGTTTCCCAGCTGACCAGGGGGGTGATAAATGACTACAATATGGATCTTATTGGGAGTTTTAAGTGTAATAGCATGATATTCAAATGAGTTGTTGTTGCAGAGAGAAGAGAGCGCTGAGTATTTCCAATTGTTAGAAATGAGAAGCCCTGTACCCCCACCCCTCCCAGACTGGCGAGGGGTGTGAGAGAGAGAGAAGTTGTTAGAGAGAGCAGCGGGGGTTGCTGAGTCTTCTGGACGAATCCAGGTCTCAGTCAAGCCCAAGATACTAAGAGAAGAATGAGATGCGAAGAATGAGATGGCTTTAAAAACACTTTAATAACTTTAAAATATTTTTACAAATATTAAGATATCCAATCTTAAATTGAGTATCAAATGAGATTTTTTATTAACTGTGATGTGGGCTTCCCTATTCTTATTAAATTAGAACGATTATTAAAACTTTGTGTGTGTGTGTGTATATGTATGTATATGTATGTATGTATATATATATACACACATATACACACACAGTTCTTAAAATTGGCCATTTTTTTATTCGTTTCATATATTTTGAAAAGCTTTTAATACATTTTAAACATTTTACAAATATCAAGTTATTCAATCTAATTTTTAGTTAAATATGAAATAATAATGATCAAATATTATATTATAGCTGTGGTGTGGATTTCTGTGTTATCATAGAATTAGAATGAGTATTAAAACTTTGTTATAGTTATCTCTGGACCTCCCAGCATTTATTACAAATGTATTATACTAAATACATATCATTTACTATAATATATATAGTTCTTATAAATATCCTTTCTAATTCATGTTTCATTCAGTTTTGCAAAACGTTTATACTATTTTCAAAAAGCTTTCTAAAAATAATTTTGACAAATATCAAGATATTCAATATCTTAAAGTCCCCCTGTGGTGAAAATCCAGCTTTTAATGTTGTTTATATGTCTATGTGGTGTTTTTAAAATGCTTTGAGACAAACCATGTGTAAATTCATAAGTCGAGTATTTTCTCCTTAAAACTGCAGTGAACCAAAGACAGTCTCAAAAACACGCTTTGAAATCGCTGGTGTTTCTGACGTCACAAACTACCTTGTAACCAATCAGATCAACGTGTGATCGTCAATGAGTGGATCTCTGAGCTGAGTGAGTGAGTGGAGGCGGGGCTCATTTGCATATTCATAGAACTGCGTATGAAGCAAGGGTGTAGTTATATTCAAGCTATTTTGAGGCATGACTAATTATTTTTCAAGGAAAAAAACGTTCACATGTCATTTTGGTGATCAAAGGTGATTTTTAAGGGATACAATTATTGACTACAGGGAGACTTTAAGTTATCATTAAATTAAATATTATGACATACAAGGACTAATACAAGTAAATTAATGTCCAACATATCCATAACTAGCCTATAATAGGCTACTGAAACTCATAAACAATCATAGTTGCCGCTCGGTGAGTTCAGTTGTACACAGCATGTTGTGGTGTAAATGACTCCTGTAATGCGCCAGTAAAAAACTGCTGATTCGCCTTTTATTCTTGTTTTGTTTCTGCATCTTGCTTGAGAAACGGTCACGCGCTCTGACCTTTGACCTGCTGCGCTTTGGCTTTGAACCGCAAATGTTTCAGCCACACGGTGGCAGTATTCAACAAGAAATGCTCATACACGTGTGTTTTGATTTTTTTTCCGGCTTTAATAAAGTGGAATATCTTGTGATTTAAAGAAAAAAAAGAAGAAGAAGCAGGCTAGAAGTAATGTTACATTTGATCCTTGTTTTGGTACCACACACCCGGAGAAAACTCATGCAGGCCAGTTTCTTCTGTCCCACTGGACATCGAAAGCACTTCCTCTCTCCTGTTGATCTTACCAGAACTTTTTGTAACAGGTAGATTATTGATATTTCCAGATGTTTTTTATTATGATAATGTGAGGATGTGACCTTAGCTGACTGTTAGTGTTAGGAAATCTGGTTAGGAAAAGATGTGGAGGCTTTCTTGTTCTAAAATGTATAGATCATTAAATCAACAGAAAAAGCTCAGGGATCTTTCTTGATATGGTCAGTTTGAGTCTGTACTTATGGGGTCTATGACAAATATGAGTGTCCATGATGTAAAAAATAAATAAATAAATAACTTTTTTCTTTTTTTTCTTTTCTTTTTTTAACATGCCAAGATTTCACGTTAGTTTCTAAAACCCTAACTTAAAAAACCCTTATTTTCAACAAAAAGTTTAATTTTAATGACTCTAACAATGTTGTGTAGTGTAACTATTAGTTAAAAAAGGAATGTGTTTTCCTTACATCTTGAATTCACGTGAGCTAAAAATGATTAAAAAGTTAATATTTTTTGGTAAAACTTCACAATAAGGACCCATTAGTCCGAACTAATGTTAGTTAATCATATTCACAGATACAACTTTTGATTATTTTTTTAATGTTAATGTTAACATCTGAAACCTTATTGTAAAGTGCTACTTTTTATTATTATTTTATTTTATTTTATTATTATTAATTCACAAATATTACTGCGTTTAGGGAGTTGCACCGTATGGCAGTCTGAACTAACCTAATTATCTGATATTTAAAAAAAAAAAAAAAAAAAAACTTATTAACCATGACACTTTTATTTGGCAGACATTTTTCAAATAATAATTTACAAGTGAGTAAAACTTCGTCACTGCTTTTTTCTCCTTGAGAAATAAAGATTGTGCCAATGTACTTTTGAATGCATTTTCTTTGAGCATCATTGACCCATGCACATATTTGGGTGTTTCTTTATGCGATGAATATAAAAACTAAACGTCTCTGGCTCAGGCTCACTGAAAATAAGCCTTTCACCATGGTGTGGTTCCTTACATAACATCAGGCCTTGTTCGCTGCGAGGTGGTAATGATTCAGGCCAGGTGAGGATTATAATCTGCAGTAAAACACAACAGGAGCAGCTGCGGCACAAAAAGCCCCTAAGATTGTGGGAATGATGACTAATGAGATAAATGTCTCAGTCAGAAGCAAAAAGCCTCTAGCTAGAGGAGATGAGGAAGTGTAGTGTGTGTAACAGTGAAACATTCATAGACTCCACACGAGCAAATACGCATTCATCGCAGTGCAAGCCTGGGAAAAAGCCTCCATTGATGTGAACTCACAAGGAGCCGTGTGTTCTTCTGATTCCCGCTCAATAGAGAGTTTCCCGTTTATAGAAGGTCTAAATCACCAGATTTGTGTTTTATAAGTCGTATATGTGTCAGGATGGTGAGTTCTGTCAGCTGAAGGTTTGGAAATCCAGCTTTTTGATTCAGACTGCATGCCCAAATGTGGCCCAAATCAGGGTTTTTTTTTGCTCACATGTGACTCTGTTTTTGTCAGGACAGTGTGAACAGCTCAAACCACTTGGATATGTGCCTCGAAACAGATCAGATGGTTTGCAATGCGACCTCAGTCTGAACAGTCAAATCGGAAATAATGCGACTTTTACGTCACTAGATCGACATTCGTCATAATTCTGGGCTCAGGGAGTCACTTCAAAGTTTTACATACCCGAGGTTATCAAGACGGTTGCGAGAGGTAGTCAGTGAAGTACGTGGACGGGTTTTCATGCACTTGGAAACTAAGAACAAAATAATTCAACTACAACTACAACCCTGGCTGCATTAAAGTCACTTCACTTGCAATGAAAACAACAACGAACAGGATCTGTGCCGATCACAGTGTGTTTTGTGCAGTGATTTACTGGCTGCTAAGAGTATTAAATGAAATGAGTTCTGTAAACTATGGAAGCTTTTTTTCTGCCACAGAATAACACGTGAAAAAGGCAATTGCGACTTTTTATCTCACAATTGCGAAATATAAAGTCGCAATTGCGAGTTATAAAGTCAGAATTGCGTGATATAAAGTCACAATTCTGAGGGAAGTCAGTCTTTTTTTTCTTTATAATTGGACTTTATAGCTCGCAATTGCGAGTTAATGTCTCACAGTTCTGAGAAAATATGTTAGAATTGCGAGATATAAACTCGAAATTGTGGGGGGAAAAAGTCAGAATTGTGAGTTTATTTCTCGTAAATCTGACTTTATACCATGCAATTGCGACTTTATATCCCGCAATTCTGAGAAATAAAGTCAGAATTGCGAGATGTAAACTCGCAATTGCTTAATATAAATCCGCAATTATATTTTAAAATGTTTTACATCTTTTTATCTCAGAATTGCGTAATATAAAGTCGCCATTGCGAGTTATCAAGTCAGAATTGCGTGATATAAAGTCACACTTGTGTGCTATAAAGTCAGAATTGTGAGATATAAACTCGCAATTGCGATTATCTTATAAAATGTTTTATTCTGTGGCAGAAACAAGCTTCCATAGTAGCCTAAACACTTCTGCTAATGCTAACATAAATTCTCGGGTCCTGAAGAAAACAAGTTGAGATCCACTAACATAAAGCACTTAGAGAAATCGCGTAAAATGCAGCCAGAAGCAAGCTGAGATTTAAGTTGCCATAAAATGAAAATGTTTCTCAGTTGTCAGTACTTCTTTTTCATCCCATAAATACAGTAAGTACAGGAATTTGTCTTTGGCAAGTGCAGAAAGTGTGTATGGTGTGAAGAGAATGGACGACAGGCGCACTGAAACTCCCTGGGTTTGCTGTAACTGAGCTATTCTGTTTCCTCTTTGGAAATTATGACCATCTTCCCACCCACACTCTCTAAACGCTCAACATGTGCCTGAAACACAAGCCAAACACAGGCCGAATACAGCTGGAAGGGCACATCTGTGTGGCTGGCAGCGAAACTTTGCAGCCTCGATTTCATGGTTTTCATGCCATTTCCAGAGAGCGACCAAAAACACTCTTTCTTTCAGAGTCTTCTAGAAGAATGGCAAATGCATGAACATTTCTTTACAGCCTGGGATCAGACATGACCAGGGTTTCATGCACTTCGCCTGAAATCAATCATATTTTATTTCAGCTCCAGCATCAGATTGTTTTTTCCCTGTTTTCGCATCTGGACAGAGTAATGAGGTCATCGCACAGGCGATGAGTGTCGTGTTATTCTCGTCTGTATCTGGGGAGACTGGTAGATGCCTCCTGAATTTAGCACAGAAAAAGGGATTTGAAGGTTTACACTCCTCTCTAGAAAGATCCAACCAGAACAGCTGGAGAAAGAGGCTCAGAGCTCAGAAATTCAGAAATTAGCACTTGGCGTGTGTGTGTGTCAGTGGAGGAGAGAATGGGGCAATCGCTTGTTTTCTTGGTTTGCATGTCACTAAGAATGACACCTGACTCACCCGCTGCTCATTCAGATCCGAAAACTCAGACGAGCAGCTTTTAACTTTTGTTTTTGTTATGTAACATTTTTTAGCATGCATTTATTATTTCTTTTGCTGTGTTTCAAAATGCGTTTATGTAGATTTTGTTTTACCAAACCCAGACACTGAAAATACAGTGAAATAGCACATAATAAATATTGAAATGTTATTTATATACAAATTAGTGCTGTCAAAACGATTAATTGCGATTAATCGCATCAAACATACATTAAAGTTTGTAAATATATATATATACACACACACATAAATTATATATTTACAAACTTTTATGTTAGATGCAATTAAACATGATTCAACAATTTGACACCACTAAAATACACACACACACACACACACACACGCACACACACGTATATATAGTGCTGTCAAATCCATTAATCATGATTAATGGCATCTAGCATAAAAGTTTGTAAATATATAATATACAGTATATGTGTGGAGTATATATATATATAAGTTTAATGTATGTAAGATGCGATTAATTTAATTTAATCGATTTGACAGCACTAATGTGTGTGTGTGTGTGTGTGTATGTAGGTGTGTGTGTGTGTGTGTGTGTGTGTGTGTGTGAGTCTGTAATATTTTCCATTGCAATTGCATTTCTCTATAATAATGTGACTGAGAACAAGAAGAAAAATGAAGATAAATATCACTTGTGAACCATATTTTTAGTGTGCATCATTTCCAGTCAAGGTATAATTGAGTGTATTACATTAAATAGTATGTTTTTTTTTGTTTTGTTTTTTAAATGTCAGTTCCATCACTGCCAAAAATAATGACTGCTTTCAAACAGGTTTCCTCAACACACATCTGTCTGCCATTGGTCAGACAAACAGACTCACACTATTGGTTCAGCAAGTGTTGTTGGGTCTGGCAGAGAGAGAGAGAGAGAGAGAGAGAGAGAGAGAGAGAGAGAGAGAGAGAGAGAGAGAGAGAGAGAGAGAGAGAGAGAGAGAGAGAGAGAGAGAGAGAGAGAGAGAGAGAGAGAGAGAGAGAGATAGATGTGTCACACTTTTCATGGGAAATGAACCAACAAATGGTTTACATGTATTTGTCTGTGCATTTTAAGATGGGGTAGGAGAATCATTTTAGCTTTTTAAAAATGACACACTTCAACTTTAAATTAGAAAAAAGCTGATAAATGTGGCTTATGTGACTGTGACACATTTTGTCCCAGTCAGATCAGGCTTAGGAGGGACACAAGCCAGTACATTAGAGGCATTTAATCTGGCTTAGTGAGGTTTGTAAACCAGACAGAAATCTCAGTCAGGCCACAGAGACTGAGAACAGCCCAATATCAACACACACATACACACACACAAAATAATCTCTCTGTCTTTCAGCTGTAAACATCAACTTACTTAAGGAAGTAAACAATTAGGTAGAACACCCTAGCAACCACATAGCACGACACTTAACACCAACCAAAAGTGTAAAGAGCTCATGCGCCAGAGAAACTAGTGCACAGAATGAACTTCTGTTTTTGCGGTAGCTCTGTATATTTCTATGGCATCGCTGTCGAAGAGTAATCATCTGGTAACGTGGATTTATTTATTGAAGAGTTAACGAAAGTTATCATGAGCACTGAAGCGGATGTCATAACTAATGTCAGTAGAAGATTTTAAAACGATTTAAAACAAATAAAATCCTTCATGCTGTGGAAATACAAACTGAACAGAACACAACGAGTGCGACGCTGAAAAGGGGCGGGGCTACAGAAGATACAGCCACCAATCAGGGTCTAGTCTTACAAGTTAGTCATAAAACTGTTTGTAACTAGTTCTTAAAGGAATAGTTCACTCACAAATGAAAATTGTGTCGTCATTTACAGGTTTACTGTTCTAAACCTGTATGAATTTCTTACTTCTGTTGAACAGAAGATATTTTGAAGAATGTCGGTTGACGGAAGCCATTGACTTCCATAGTATTTGCTACTAGGGAAGTCAATGGCTACCATAAATTATTTGATTACCAACGTTATTCAAAACATCTTTATTTGTGATCTTTATATTTTTGTGTGAACTATCCCTTTAAGACACAGTCTTAACATAATGGCGATGTTTATGCAACTGACCTTAACAATGTCTCTTTTTCTTCAGAACTAGTCTACACATAAAGTGGACCAGTGAACACCTCTGAAACACACGAAGTGCAGTGTAGACACAATGAGAATGTTTACCGTAATGCTTCCTGGCTTTAATTATTTTAAGTGAGCACCCCATGCTGCTTCAGGAGGCCAAATCTGCCAGTAATTGTATGTTTTAAAGCACCGTAATCCCAGAATCCTCTCTGTCCTGTCTGTGCATGTCACCCCACTGGAATAATATGATTAGAGATAAACTCTAAACTGACAACCACACAATCTTTCAGAAATGCAGCAACACTCTGCATCTGAATGTGATTGACTCTTCCGGGATAGTTTTATTAAAGGTCATCATGTTCTTCATTAAGGGCTATTTTCATGCTCTCAAATAAATCAACTGACATTAAAACGCACTTGCTTGCGTAACATGAACATTTACTCATCCTCATGTTGTTTGTTCTAAAATCGTGTGATTTGTGAGGGATGCAAAAGAAGATGTTTAGCAGAATGTCCAGGCTGCCCTGTTGCATGATGAACGCGAATGGTTTTACGACTCGACACACGTCATGCTATAGTTCTGATGTCAAACATGATTCGTTCTTGTGACTGATTGTTGTGACACAACTTTCTTGCTTGTTTTCGATTGAATGTAATCGTGAATTTAGATTTTGGAGCTGCAATTTAAGATTTCCTCACACAGTTTTATGGTCGTCCATATTTTTAAGTTGAACATTTGAAGTCCAACATCTGGCAACACGTACATTATTTGTGTCCCACACACATTTTTTTTTTTTTAAATAAATAAATAATATATGTAATAAGCCATCACTGAGTTTTCTTAATAAGTATGATCATGCTATTCTTATTTTTATTCTTCAGTTTTGAATGTTGTTTACTTGCAGAGTGTCCAAACACTAATAAATAAATGATGCAATTTATTAAAAAATACAATTATTAAAAATGTAAAAAGAAATATTGGCCCCAAATGTAAAAATGCTATAAAATAAAAAAAAACCTGAATTGTAAAAAGTATATACTTTTTTTGCAAAGCCTAACAATTTTATAGAAACCTAATAAAACCTTTAAAAAAAATTAATAATAAATTATCATATTTTTTTTACAAATATGAATATAAAAGCAATCAAGCCACAAAAACTTCTAATCCCAGACATAAATAAATAAACAAACAAATAAATAAATATTCATTATAAAAATCAAGATAAAAACTTCTAATTTAGTATTAGTAAAGAAAGAGACATCCAGTTCTGATGACTGTGATTAACTCATCATCCAGTTCTTTTGCTTCTTAACTCAGTTTTCACATTCACACAGCAGATCTGGGATCAGATTTCTCAGCTGTTTCGAGCATTCTTCCTCAGCGAGCTCAGACTGGTGTTGAGGTCGACATCTGGAGCGTCCTCTGACCAGCAGGAGTCAGCGTAATCTCTCCAAGCCCAGTGACACGAGAGCGGGGCCGCCACAGATCTCGCCCCCGGGCCCCGGCGGTCTGGCGCTGCCAGGAAAGAGGAGGAGGAGGAGAGGAGGAGGAGAAGAGGAGGAGAGGAGAGGAGGGGGCAGAGGACGGTGCCACGTTTGCATGACGGCCCGGCACATGCAGTTCACACCGGCCCATGAAAACCCTTTACTCAGCATGGCTTAGCAGTTTCAGCAATACACTCACCGTATTATTCATCAAGCATCTGAGGGAGTTTATTTGTCTTAGTATCAGACATACAATGACTTGAATATGGCTCTTCTGTGATGTGATGCGATCATTTCTAAATTAAAATTCATTTAGATATTTTTATTATATAAAAATTTATATTTTTAATTTTTTAATTTAGGCTCATAAAATAAAAATAAATGTCAGGGTGATACAAATGTTCTGACATCATAATGAAAAAAAATGGCACATTACAAGAATGAAATTCTTGAAAAGCAAACATTATTGAGTAGTATAGCATATTTCATTATTAATTCTTATAAAAATTAAAATGATTACTATTTCTCAGCTTTGTTCAAATATTTATACTGAAACGTAATGTTAAAAATATATAATATTTATTTATATCAAAGTCATGTGGTCCAACCAACATGGAGATACATGCAAAACAAATAATTCCATATATATATATATATATATATATATATATATATACCTCAAAATATTAATATGTTTACATATTTGTGTATCATTTTTTAAACTTTCATTAAAAATTGCTTCAAAAGCTTTTTTTTATTTTTTTTTTATATGAAACCAACATGGAGAAACATGCAGAAAAATCAATTAAACAGGAAATTGAATAATTAAGGCAAGGAAAAAGGCAAGGCAAGATTAGTTGAAAAAAAATGCCATGTGATGCCATTTTTTATTTTATTTTTTATTATTAACTTTTAAACATATAAACATACAATTTTCAAAAACATAGATTTACTAAGTATTTGGCACACTTATCTTAACCCAGTTTGTCCATTTCTTTATCTCAGACACTTTTTGTGTTATCTACATTAAAAAAATCATGAGTTTTACTAATGTCATTAAATAACTCAATAAATAAAGGAAATGAGTCTTTTTGAATTATTAAAGAAGATACCTTTTGGGCCAAGATCACAGACATTTCCAGTGTTGGTTTTATTGAGCAATTATTTACAGGAAAAAGTATCTAGCTTGTATCTAAATATTTCCACACATAGATCAGAAAACAGTGCAGACATTATGCAAATGTGTTGATGTCTTGGTTTCCTGCAGGGTTCATGTCACGTCTTGATTACAGTGTGTTCAGTGCAGAACGTCTGGTCAGACTACACTCGTGTCGAAGGCCTATACTTGTCTTCTGCGCTCAGTCTGTCCTCACAAATTGCTTTGGCTAACCAAGAAACATCTGTGTGTGTGTTACCTTGGAGACAAGGGCATCCAAATAGTAGGAATAAGGAGCGCAGGAGAAGCTTCGGCGAGGGAAGTTCAGATGGGGTTGCAATGTGAGAACGGCTCCAAAAAGCCTGACAATCAGCACATTCCAATGGCCCGGGGTTTTTGAGCAGAAAATATCACTGAGTGTCGGTGGACGCGGTCAGGCTGTGCATAAACAAAGACAGGGGGGATTTACAGTTCGGGCTGTTGTGTGTGGCCACAGATGCAGGAGGAGAGAGAGAGACCAAGTGTGTCCCCTTAGGCTATATTTTAAGGGTACACGACAGTGCTTAAAACGGAGACGTTTTTACTTTGAGTTTTCCGCGTACATCATTGTCAAAACGATCCCCATTCACACGGATCCGCGAAAACGACTAAAGTAACGCTGTATTCTGCTGCCAGGCCATTATGGAGATGAAACAGAAACACTGTAGATTGAAGTCGTAATAGAGAGCCTAAGTCCCTCCCCTTCCGGTTGACCACCATGGGACCTTACTTCGGAAAAATATTGTATGGTAGTCAATGGCGCGAGACAACAAATATTTATATATCTCGTTTGAATTGTGCCCTGAATTACACATATGATGTTTGTCAATTTAAAAGATACATTTTAAAGTCAAGAAAGTTGCAGTTTGATGTAAAACTGTTGAGGTATAAGACTGTGAAAATACGTAATTACAGAGACTACAAACCCAAAAGGCGCACGTGTGACGTCATACCTTTTCTCTCAATGAATGAAGCTAACTTTACCGAAGCTAACGTGTGCCATTTTTTTCTATAGTCTTACGTTATAATCGTAACGTTACGCCGTCATGCCTGAAGGTGTGTTCGACATCGGCTGCGGCTGGATGTAACCGATCGGCGAGAGTAGCCGCGTGCAGGCGGAGAGGAGCTGCAAACGGAGACGTGAAGTCGGACACTTTCTGGTTCCCGTGGTGACCGCTCACGTGGTGTTTGCATACTTTACCACAGCTGAAGTGAAATAAATGCAATATTTGCCAAATAATAGATGTTTCAGAGACATTTTCATTCAATACTTTATGTACTGCTTCATACAGCGTCTGTTTGAACAAGAATAAAGTTAAACATAAGCTAGGCTACTATCAATGAAGTGGAGTCTACGTTTTTTAATCAGTTTTAATTTGATAAACATGACACAATATAACATCGCAACGACATGAAAAGAGTGTTTACTGTTATAAAAAAACTGATTTGAGAGCTTTAGAGGAACTAAAGGTGTTCGAATAAACACGAAACACACGTGATCGTTGTCATGCAGTGAATCCGGCCAATCGTGGAACAGCTGTGTCGTCATCAGCCCTCGTGCAGCCCTGTGCAGCCGCTCTTGAGAAGCTGCGCTGGCTGAGTTCTCCGGCTACTCTCGAATCGCTCTCGCGGTACTTTGATGGTATACGTCACAGTCACGTGGTGTAGGCGCTGTATCAAGTCGGACAAAATTTCTAACCGGCATGCACTGCTTTAAATCAGCCGCCGATCGGTCTGCGCAGAGCTGCATGAAGTCGAACAAGCGAGTGTTTTGTACCAGACTGCACACATACGAGCAGCGGATCTTGTGACGTGCATAGTGCGCGACGAGAGATGTAGTTCATTGAGCGATTTTCACATAAAACTAAATGTTACTCTTCTGTTTTATGACAAACTGCGACTTTCTTGACTTTCAGAATTATCTTTTAAATTGACAAACATCATATGTGTAATTCAGGGCACAGTTCAGACGGAATAAAAATATAAGTTGTCTCTCGCCATTAGCCTACCATACATATTTTTTCCGAAGTAAGGTCCCATGAGCTGGAAGCGGAGGGGCGGGACTTAGGCTCTCTATACGCATATGCATGACGTCATCGTCTTCTGAGAGTCGCGTTTTTGCTGTTTACACGGAGACCCCGTTTTTAAAAACTTGCACTTTGAAACCCGTTTTCAAACGTTTGCGTTTTCATTCTCCCCCCCCCCCCCAAAACCCCCCCAACCCCCCCCCCCCCCCCCCCCCCCCCCGCCGTTGTCGTGTAAATAAACGGACAAAACGCATAAAAAGTTAGTTGAAAACGGTGTTGTGTAAACAGCCAACAGGCCTCAGATTAAAAATAACGCTTCCTATTGTGTGTTATTTAAAGCTCAGATTCTCTGTGGTCCTGTTTGCAATGGCTGTAGGCTATATCCTTCAGTTTTCCTTTTCTAATAACGAGTAGCCTATATAATTGTTTCCAGTTTTGCATCAAGGGCAAAGCTTCACTGTAACACACAGAGCTCATAAATCACTGGACTTTAGAATGAATGACGCACCATTATAGGATTTCAAGAAATGTGTGGGAATGGCTTGATGTTTGTTGCAATGCCAAAACCTCAAAGCCTTTATCAGACACGCTAAAGACATGCAGAAAGAACAAACTTTCACACATATTATCTTATTCAGCAAATGAGAGGTGAAAAAGGATTGGCACAGCTGTTCCTGTAATGGGGCTTTTTATCAACATCAAGGTTGTCTATGGTCACAAAATTTACATAGTCTGTCAAATCAAAGTCATGTCTGTTTTCCTCTCTCACAGTCAGCCTGTTTTCTGTAGTCATTCCTTGTTCTCTCATTCTTCATCCTTAAATCCGGCTGTTCTCCCACCTGTGCCGTCTGAGATCCCGTCTGCCTACACAGCACATGTGATCTGCTCCACCTCATTCCTTGTGTTCCCATAATTCCACAGCAGAAAATAACTCCCATTGTTCACCCTCTTCCTACAGTGGGTTGACTTCCCTCAGTCCTTCATGTGTAGCAGATTGATGCCTCCACCATCTGCCCTTATGATATATCTATTTCATTTAGTTTAAGTTGAAGTACTAAAATAACTAAAACAAACTTTTTGTCAAAGATTTTGTAAGTATTGTGTAGTTGTGTAACGCAATGAAACATGACAAATTGTGTGGACGAAATTATGAACACATGCAAAAACGAGAGTACCAAAAAATAAAAAGCACACAACAAAATTACTTTAAAATTTAAAATGAAAATATAAAAATACAATCTAATTCAAACTATTAACAAAAACTATAATAGTAATAATGAAATAACACTGGTCAAATGTTTTATTTTTCCACACTTCTTTTGTTTTAAAGTTTTTAAAAAGTTACAATACTGTTTGTAATATTCACATTTTATTGTAAAAACTATGTTTAAAAAAAAAAAAATCATTAAATTCACATTTTGGAAAGTATTAATGAGAATCAAGTTTATACTTAATCTCAATTACATGAGATTTGCTGTTGTTTTGACCTGCTTTTTTTTTTTGTATAAATTGAATGATTGAACATTTTATAAATCATAAAATGAATCGTATAAAATCCAGTTAGGGCCAATTTGATCCCACCATAAAACAGGCAGATTTTTAACATGATAAAAGACAGACACCTTCAATATATCCAAAAAATGTGTTCAGGTTACTTCATATTACTCCTGATTCTCCCATTATATTATGTTTCCATCAGGGAAAAACCTTATTTGATTAACATTCACCCTTAGCTCACTTTTCATTTCCCATGGATTATTATCTAAAAGCCACAAGAACAAGATTTGTACAGACCTTGCTGGGAGACCCAAAGTTGATCCTTTGTACCTACGGGGGTCAGTGAGAGGTTTATATATTTTATATTATAGGTACACTTGCTAGTACCAGGATGAAGCCTGTTTTACATTCAGAACTGCCTTAATTCTTCATGGCACATATTCAACAAAGATGCTGGAATCAGAGATTTTGCTCCATATTGTCATGAAAGCATCATGCAGTCGCTACAGATTTGTCGGTATGTTTTTTTTTTTGGCACACTTTGGGCCTCTTAGTGCCAACTGAGCATCATTTAAACACCACAGCCATCCTGAGTATTGTTGCTGACCATGTCCATCCCTTTATGATCACAATCTTCTGATGGATACGTCCAGCAGGATAACACCGCATGTCACAAAGCTCAGATCATCTCAAACTGATTCCTTGATCATGACGGCCTCCACAGGCACCAGATTTTTGAATCTCTTCTCATTCTTTGTTCTGGTTCCCTCACAGTCTCACCTGATAGGGCCATTATGGGAGGGTCTTTGTCTTTCTCAGGTGTGAAACACATCAATATTCATGATGATTCACGCTTTCTTACACTATATTATATGTGAATGGATGATTTTCACATCGTTTTGAAACAAAAACTCTAGGCTACGTGATACAATTTTCAAAAGTCTTGTGAACAAATATTCAGTATGGGTTTCATGACCTTATTTCAGTGACTAAAATATTTTCTTTTTTCACAAACCATGCATAAACGCAATTTAAAAAAAAAAAAATTGTACATACATGCTGCTCACATATTATTGTAGCAGAGTTTGTGCTGGATACAGTGTAATCAGACTTTAGCCATGAAAATGTCACAAGTAACAGGCTTCTCCATTTTGGCTTTATTTTTGTTAAATAAATAATGTCATGTGTGGTTGCTCATCTGAGGATGTATTTACCTCATTTTAAGACCTGCTAACGACCAGTTGATCTTTTTATTATGTTCTGATCCGTAAAACCTTACAATTCTACAGGATGTCTTTTCTTTTTCACATGACTATATAAACACACACTTGATCTTCGTACAACTTCATCAAAGTCACTGAACTGAGCAGCTTGCATTACAAAAGCAAACTATTTCCAAAGGCCACAAAAGCAGCTTAAGGTGCTTAATTCAATCCTAAGGAGGGTCTTGTGAGCTGTTACACGTCACTTTTTACACGTAGACCAACCAATAACCAGACAAATGCAGTAAAAGCTTGAAAGTCGACCTTTATTAATACTGTGAAAAAAGTAAACTTTATGAGCCTTTCAATAGATGCATCAGTATTGTTGTTAATACACTTATTACATCATAACACAATATAATTGTGATTTATAATTCTGGTATCAACTTTTTTGTGTGGAATAGTACAGATCACAATGTTTCAAATGATTGCCACAAGCAAATAAAACAAAACAAATCCAAACAAAAGCACAAACCTATAGCATCAAACTGCAGTTGTCGGCATCAATAGCTTCGGTTTGGACCGCATTATACCTAATGTGAAGAACCGATGAGGGTGAGGTGAAAGTTTTAGCTTGTTCACAGCTGAACAATGTTTCACTTTTAATGACAAAAAGGGGAAAACAAAATTCATGCACCAATCTTTTCATTAAAACAAAAGTATAAACAGTGCTACTGTATCATACTTGAATGACGTAAAAAAGAAAGGTAATTAAAAAAACAATGAAACACAGAAGGCACTGGCTGTTATCTGAGGCAAAGTGATTTTTTTTCCGTTTTAATATTTTTTGGTTTCATGCACAGTGTCCTGCTTGTAACAGAGGACACCTTGTCATATTCAAGTACCTTCCTTCAGGCATGGGGATAATAAATTAAATGCTGTGAACTGCCCTGCAGTTGCAATATGTTTGACGATGAAATGCAAAGAAAACATGATGAATATCAACATACGTACAGTACAGCTGCGGAATACAGAAAACATGACAAGAACTGACCTGACTTTGCATTCGCTTAGAGCTTCGACCTTTACAATGAACAAACTTGAAACCTGCCAAGAACATGCCTGATCATAAGAAAACACAGGAAAATAAGAAAATGTATTAGTTTGCTTAGAGAAAAAGAAGCCTGTCTTTAGGACCATTTAAGATGCCGCCCTTTTCTCATTACTGTAATGAAAATTAAAATAAAATAAATAAAACTACTCTACTGTATGTTATAATGATACATTATTTTAGTTCTATTTAGTATTTATACATAATGGTAATATTTGTTGTGCTTCCTTTAATTTATGCTGATATAAATAAAAAGCAAATATTACTTATTTCTTAAATTTATTACATAGAAAATATAGTGCCTCGCACACCTGAATCATTAGGTGTGTCTAATATAAACTTAATATAAACTAATATAAACTGAAACTTGCATCGTTGCTAATAAAATTTACTAATGATGCAAGTTTGAGTTTTTTGCGGGATTCATACTTTTTTTTATTATTACGCAACATTACATAACCGTATTGTATATTGTACTAAGATGCTGATCATCTAATGAAGATCACCACTGGAAATAATGTAAAAAAAAAAATTTTTTTTATTATTAATTTACAAAAAACTAATCGATGCATTATGCTAATGAGAATTGTGGGGTGATATGTGCTTAATTGTGATGAAAATAATGTTACAATGCAAAACAAATCTTAATGGTAGAGCTGCACGATTCTGGATAAAGAGATCACGATTCTGAACAGACAATTAAACAAAATAACATGTACTTTACTAGAGGTTCTGACTAATGTCTATTTAAAATGTTTAATAAAAAAATGGGTTGAAAGAATGATTCAATGACTCACTCATAAATAATTCACTTGTTTCATTACTGGATGAATCAGCATTTTTTTTTTTTTTTACAAATCTCTTGAATGATTCAATGACAAATACATTTTTAACAGTCATTTGTCGCCACCTACTGGTGTAACAATGTAATCCATACAATCGTTATTTGAAGCATCAAGTTACTTTCAAAAGGTGATTTGCTTTATTTTAATCGCAATCGTAGACATCAGTGTTTATAAATGAAATTTTAACTTTTATTCCAGTTCTTCTGTGATAATTTGAATTACTGTAACACAGAAATAATGTGTGGTTGTGTGGTTGAACACAGTGTGGTTGAAAAGACTGTTAATAAAGCTGTTTCATACCCATGCATCTCTCAGCGGCAGCGCGAACACAGATTTGAATCTCATGTGTGTGATTTGTCAAAGGTTTAATATTTGTTACGTTGTGATTTAGGAATGAGATCGTGTGGGTGTTTGAATCGAGATCACAATCTTGTACATTAATCTTGCAGCTCTGCTCAATGGTCCTTAAAATAGGTTTCTTTTTCTTTATGCAAAAAAATGAAAAAAAAATATTTTTCATTTTGTGTTGAAATGTGACCTGTGGCCAGTTGCATAAACTTAGCCACTATAAGACTGTGTCTTAAGAGCTAGACTGACCAACTAGCAGTTTTCCAAGGAGTAATCAGTCTTATTCTACAGAAAAAATTAGATGACTAACATGTAAGAAGACGTCTAACAAGCAGCATTTGATGCAACCGGCCACAGGACATGTTTTCATGAGATTCACCCAGATTAAGATCTGGAATAGAGTTGAAAACATACTTTTGCACCTTCAAGAATCAGTCAAAATTCCAGCAACCGAGTGATTTGAGACAAATCCTGCACACCAGTTTTACCTAAACCAAAGATCTCGTGACATGCTAATGCCGGGTTCAGACTACACAATATTTTTTGTCTGTTATGATAGTCACTGATAGGCAATGACTTTGCAGGCAGTGACGGGAAGCACACGTTCAATTATGGTTTGCCGTCTTTAACGATTGAGTGATGTCATCAAGAAAACTAGTGATTTACGTAAACAAACAAGGACTGTGGAGGACCAAACAAATTTAAACATGTTAAGTCTTTCTGTCGGGACGTTGCAGCCTAGGCATCAGTTCTCGTTCACTATGACTCACTATTGGAGATGAAACGATTCACTGAAAAAAAAAATGATTCGTTGAATTTAATCAATTTTTTTGTCGTAAGTGGTTGCACACAATTGATTTTAGCTACATTTAAACAAATGCATTAAGTTGAACTTTAATGCATTTGTTTAAATGTAGCTAAAATCAATTATGTGCAACCACTTAGGATACATTTTTTTATTAAATTCAACGAATCATTTTTTTCAGTGTTGATTCTCGCGTTCCGGCACCCATTTCTGTATACCAATCACCACGACACCCGTTCATCAAATGGACTGTGCCAAAATCGGGCTGATATTGTGTAGTCTGAACCTGGAATAAGACACTAATTGCGACACTACAGTAAAAGAAATGCCTTTCCACATTCATCACTTGCATTCATCTTACATTTTGACAGGCTATGATATTTCCCTTTGGCCACATTGACTCAGACCTTCGCACAGGGTCAGAGACTCACCTGAGAGAACCTGCAACTCAACAACTGTAAAATCCGTGACTCAACATAAAAAAATAAAATAAAAACTACTTAAATGGAGAGGCACAGGATGCTGTACAATATAACATAGCATCTAATACTGGTTATTCTGGACATTTTTTGGCATGATATGGAAAGCTCATAGGATTCATATGTGCTTTAAACCACTTTTGGTTTAATGGGAATAATTACGACGATTCGTCCAGCCTCAATAATAAGGAGCACTTCAGTCATTCTAAAGCTAAAAACGGTCCCTCTTAATCTGCGTATGGAAAACTCAGTAGTTGAATTTTTTGTCACGACTTTTTGCTTTTCTTACTTTTTTTTTATTTTTTGCTGTCCAGCAACAAACTACACACCACATCCTAATCGAACCTGACTGATAAATACCACGTGCGTTTTTTGGCGAGAGGAGCATTTAGTTTGGCTGTAGGGATGAATTGCACTGGAGGCTGGATCTTTCTCTCATGGTCTGCCGTCGAGGTTGGGCGGGGCCCGTGACGGCGGGGGACAGGGGGGTCCGGGTGGGACTCGGGCGGGCGGGGGACCCGGTGGACCCGGTGGAGGTTGGGTCAGGGGTGGTCCTCTCGGAGGAGGGCTGTTCGGAGGAGAGGACACTGGACTGGGAACCGGCTGATAGTCTGGTGGAGGTGGAGGTGGGCTTTGAGCTCGTGGACGAGCTTTAGCTGCCGCCGCCGCTGCCGCCTCCTCCTTCACTCGTGTAAAGTTGATACATCGACCCTGAGGAGAGAACAACAAGAGAAACAACGTGAGGTAATCCGCTCTGTTGAAGGTGGCCACTTTCCAATACGCAAGCATTGCTTCGTCCTATTTTCCAGAATGACACCCAGATCTGAGGCGTTCTTGCTTCTGCTCTAAACTGCACACATACAAGATCTCGCAAGCTGGCTGAAGCGCTGTGAAAACCACAGATGAAATCACCCACAGTTGTAAATTATGCATCATGGAAAGTCCTCCATAACCCCAAAGCCTCTCTAAAAAAAAAAGAAGAAAAAAGTCTGGACTTCACAAAAAAAAAAAAAAAACAGAAAAGTCATTAAATATATATTTAATATGCTTTACATAGATTATATATTTAAATTCAACATGAAATCAGGATTATTATCATAAAAAAAATAATTTAAATTAATTTCTGGTTAAATCTATAAATAAATAACAACTAATATGAACTAAAACAGAAAAATAATTCAACTTAAATAGCTATATATATATATTGAAAAAAGCACATAACAAAATTGCTAAAAAATTCAACTAAAATTAACATTTGAAAACTAAAAGTATAAAACTAAAAGTGAATTCAATATATCAATAAAACTATTTAATATTTGCCCATTTACGTTCTTAATAAATATTCCAAATCTTACTGTGCACAAATCAACAGTTCACCTTATACCTTTTTCTTATTTACCTTTTCGTAAAATGAGTTGACCTTAACGTCAAATCTTCTTTAAGGCTGCATAATGACAGGTGAAGTAGGTGTTTTGAAGGACGTTTGTTGTAATAGTCCTTCCCTCATGGCAAAGCAACAAATATGCCAGAGGAAAATGACCTCCTGACACAACTGCAATTATAGCTGGGTCATAAATCAGTCTGAAGTCAGTCTCAAGACCGTCGTAGATGTTTGATGTGGCCGTTTTATACATGACCTCATCCTCAAACCTCCACCAGAGCGAGGGTGTAAAGTGAGTGCTGCGCAAAACCGAAAGGCAAACTTCAAGGTTTCACGTCAGAGCTTCTGGGACAGCCAGTGGAAAGCTGATCCCTGTGCATTATGGGATTGAAGACAGAGGCATGAGGAAGAGAGCTTAACCAGGGCACAAATGAGAAAAACAGACAGAGGAGAGATAATGATACACTATAGACGTCAGACAAACATATGCACACACACACACACACACTCCGAAACGAACCAGAAGAATTCAATCGAAACAACATTAAACCTTGTTTCCACACTAGGTAAAGCCAAAACCTGCCAGGAAAGCACAGAAAGATGAAAAGTGACAGGAATCTGTTTGTTTAAGAAAGAGAAATATTGCATTAGGCGAGGGGGCGAAACTCGTAAAAGCATTGCCGTGACCTTGTCTTCAACTTATGGCGATGGTGCGAGTGCTTCATGCACACTGCTGGATTCATTTTATGTCCTCTTAATGCAATTGTAGACAGGAAATGATGCCCGTTTCATTTGTTTTCCATACTCCCAAAGAACGAGAGAGAGAAAAAAAGAGTCCGTCTGGGCATTTTTCAGCCCTCTCGTCACAAACCGCAGAGACCCATGCCATTACACAGGACGAGGAGGTGAAAACCATTCCTCTGCATCATGCAACCGTTCGCTCGAGGCTATTGAAACCAGTTGGGTCAAAAACTTGACGAGAACCAGTGTATGCACAGGATGTTAATCGGTCAACTGGTCTCAGTTACTGTACAGATTGTAAACGACGTCATGTAACTTTACATTTACCTCACACATTAGCCAGTCACACTGGAAACCTTTACCGACCCATAATGTAAAACAAAAAACTCATGTGACTTAGCCTGAGGATGTGATTGGATAACTGGACTATCCAGCGGACCAACTGCATCGTACAGCATCTCAAATGTTAGTTTGTGGTTCTGAGCCAAAGTCTGTCATCAGAATTATTTGGTTTAACATGATTGTGTTCCCAAACACCAGAATCCGAACACACTTTTTATTGCGTTTCGTAAACGCGCTCTGAAATACAAGTCATTTACGACGGAGGCTAAAAGAGCCACTGCTCACAGCTACTTCCATTTTTATTACAGATATTTTGCGCCAAATTCCCAGAAAGTGATGATTATGTTCTCTTGAACACTCGGGATGGAAACGGTGCTTTAGTAGCAAATGTTTTATGCAATATTCCTATTTTACACACAAGTTAAACTCGCAACTTTGGATGGAAACACGACCCGTGTATCTTCGGATAATTTATTTTCTCGTTTTTGTCTTCGAAAATGGGAACACAATGAAACTATTCTTTTAACTCTTTCCCCATCAGTGTTTAAAAAAGAAAGAAAAGTTGCCAGTCATCGCCAGTGTTTTTTTATAATTTTCACAAAGATTTCATGGCCCCGTCGATCGTCCTGGGTCGACAGTTCATTCAGTAACAGGCAGTTTTTATTTATATGCTGTTAAATGTTGATGAGCGGATTATTTTACATATCCATCTGCTTACATATGATATCTACGGTGGCCGAGAGAGCTCAACGCGCTGCAACTGAAGAAAACACATGCAAATAGAAAAACACCTGCAAATTAAGAAAACATCTTCATCTGTTTCACAACACATGTGTGCTCCAAATACTCAACACAACCAAATACAGAAACGCGCTGCAAATAGGACAGAACACAACGGAAATGTTTCCGGGGAACCCAATAAGTGACGGACGGACGGCTGGGACGTGCTTATTGCTCGTGAGCTTTACCTATGCCCTACTCTCTTATTGACAGACGGCAGAGCCCTTGACTTGGGCACTTTGGAGGGAGCGGGGCACTTGTGTGCCATTATGTTGATGAAGGGAGCAACGAAAGACAACGTAATTTCCTCATTATTTTCACCTGGGATGTTCCCATGACAACGCAGCGCGTGTCCATCAGCTGAATAGCTGTTCTTACCAGAAATATAGTATTATTGCTGTTAACATAACTGTTGCAAATAAATATACATTTTATACAACAAAGTTTTTAAAATATGCGTTATATCTGTGTGTGAGTGTCTCAACTTTAAAACTTGCCGTCTCATATTTGGACCCTAGCTGCATTCTAACATTTCTTATGAAACTTATTTTAACATAACATGACAAAATGTGTACAATGTAACTGATGTATAGATTAATGTCTTTCCCTCATGTTCTTTTTCTCTATCTTTATTTATTTATTTATTTATTTTAGTCTTCAGCTCATTGTTCTTTTTAGTATTCTTATGACATTGAACTTATTGTAAATACATTTTGTATATTGTATACAAAGTTGTATGTCATAAATGTGTCATCTCTGTATGTTTTGCAAAAAAATTAAATAATAATAAAAGTAGACAGCTGTAAGCACGTCCCAGCCGGGTCCGTCACTTATTGGGTTCCCCGGAAACATTTCCATTGTGTTCTGTCCTATTTGCAGCGCGTTTCTGTATTTGGTTGTGTTGTGAGTATTTGGAGCACACATGTGTTGTGAAACTGATGAAGATGTTTTCTTAATTTGCAGGTGTTTTTCTATTTGCATGTGTTTTCTTCAGTTGCAGCGCGTTGAGCTCTCTCGGCCACCGTAGATATCGCTTGTTTCTGCTTTTCTTCGACTGTGTTTTGATCAGGAGATTCTGTACTCTTTCAGAAGATGTGTAATAGCGCCCCCTACCGTATAACAGTGAAAACACAGAAAGCCAGAAATTTCAATCAATAATGGGGAAGCGTCTCATAAATTATGGGAATTTCCATCAATGGCGGGGAAAGAGTTAATAATAAACAGTCCATTTAAATGAACATTTTTTCAGTTTTGAAGACAAAAATGAGAAAACAAACTATACAAAGGTACACAGACAAAATGCAACCAATGACCATCTTGATAGCTAGCTTGAAAAAATAACTCTAGAGAGGTGCATTTTGATAAATATATGCACTATATTCATTATATTCTTACTTAACCTGTTCTTGTATGTTTGAATAAATCCATCATGAAAACAAGATATGACAGCCACCACAAACGAATTAGCGTAGAAACACATTTATATCATTAAAAATGTATTATTCAATTTTTATTTAATTAAATATATAAATTAAATGTTATATATTTTAACATTATATTCTTATGTGTAATTTAAATGTTTTCAATTTTTGTTAAATTTAACCTTTAATATTATAGTAATGTACCAACTTACAGGGTTCCCTGTATAAATTACAGCATTTTTTTTTTTTACTGTATACATCCAAATTAATCGATATCGAAGTGAATTGAATCGAGGTTGGAATTTAATCGAATCACAAGCTTGTGAATCAAAATCGAATAGAATCATGAGATGTGTGTCTATACCCAGCTCTAGTTTTTTCCACATTCACTAGCACCTGAAGATAGTTAATCTCAGCGGGATGAAAACGTCTGTGTGAAAGATGCATTAAGTCTAAATCACGGCGATCCAACAGAGCCGATAACCTGCAATTTGACATTTGAAAAGTCAAACCATGTGGCTGCTCTGCATATGTGAAAGTGAAAGGCCTTTAAAAGTGCAGACTATCTGTCTGGAAAGTGCCAACATTTGTGTTTCATTTCATTTTTATGGCTACTGATTGGATGCAGGAGGCAAGCTGGGCCTATGATGTGTCTTGGCACCCATCAGGCCTCTGTGATGGGGCGTTGCTGGTCTGGGTCGACAAATGAAAGGTAAGGAAACGTCTGGCCAAGGCGAAGAGGAATGAGTCAAAAAACCCACAGGACAAGGATTTATGAGGTCCAAACGCCTTGAAAGCTTTTGCTTGAGACTGTTTGTTGTTGAAGGAGTGTGTATTGACCTCATCGTTAATGCTAAGCCAAGACTCTTTGATCATCTAGACCTGGTTACTCACATGATCTCCTGGTTGTGGCCTCATAAGTGACACTTGATCATATCCACGGCGGAAAAGAGCCAGGATCGCATCAAGTTTACCCTGAACAGGAGAAACGTGCCGTTAAAACACTGGACCTAATTAAGCTTACAGCATGCTTTGATCAGACACAAAAATAAACAATGATGAGGATGACAAAGCATCGTTACCCTAATGGGAGAATACCACTTCCTGTCTTGAGCTTGCTTCCTGTTGTCTGATTTCCTGGGTTTGGGTTCAAAGGGTTCAAACTCCTGCTCAGGCATCTTTATAACAGCGTTTTTGGGTTTTTCCAGCTTCGCTCCCTCCTCAGTGGAGCCCTTCCCTCCCCAGCGAACCTGGACCAGCACACACACATTACATCATTTCCTCTGAAACTTGTTACAGATCTTCAGCAAATGCAAAAAGCGTGTCTTTCAGTTTCCGTTTTATTTTTGCAACTTTCTTTTGAGATGCTTTGATGTTTCACTTCTAGGTCACTTTTAGCAAAATATTCTTTGTTTTATAATTAGTATTAAGAAGGAATGAATGAATGAGGCATTTATAAAGCGCTTTCATATGTACTACTGTACACCCAAAGTGCTTTACAATCATATCAGGGGATCTCTCCTCAACACCACCAGTGGTTATTAGTATAATTAGTATTATCTTATTAATTATATAGACTGGTCAAAGTTTGTAATATTTCAAATTTTCTAATGTTTTTGAAAGAACTCACCAAGGCTGCATTTATCTGATCAAAAATACAATAAAAACTGTAATATTGTGAAATATTATTATTATTTAAAATAAAAAATTTCTATGTGAATATATTGTAAAATGTAATTTATTCCTGTGATCAAAGCTGAATTTTCAGCATCATTACTCCAGTCTTCAGTGTCACATGATCCTTCAGAAATCATTCTAATATGCGGATTTGATGCTCAAGAAACATTTATGATTATTAATATCATCACAAATACTGTTGTGCTGCTTCATATTTTTGTGCAAACTAAAAAAGTTTGTGAAAACTTTTCAGTTTGCAACACATTCAAATCTATAATAACTATATAAAGGGCCTAAAATTAACACTCGCCAAGCGCCAAATGCGAGTAAAAATGTTTGTAGGCGAGTATATGAAACGGTGTCAATCACCAGTTGGCCAGTAACATTTTTATGAATAATAACAATGCAATGTTGTGAGAACATGAACGTGAACAAACATGAACGTCGCTCGGGACAGTTGACGGGCCACTGCTGCATCGTCACGAAAGTTTAAGTCTTGCTAATTTTTCTTTTCAAGCTCAAGAAGGCGTGAAAGGGAGCTCGTTACTCGCATTACTAAGCGCACGTCCAGAAATCCATGTGAATAGTGAATTGAGCTCTCTTTCACGTCTTCTTACGCTAGAGCAGACATGGTCAAGCAAAATTGTCAAAAGGCCGGTCTTGGCAAGTACCCTTATGTCTTAACTGAACGAAAACAGTTGAGAAATAAAATGCATGCATAACAATATATTCAATGGATCCATGCATTAGCTCTTAAAGTGACAGCAGCCTAATATTCCTGATGCTGTCTGTGTTTTTAATGCTAATCAAACAACAAAAGATAAAGAACAAGATTCTGTAGACTGAACAACTTTTGTAACTTTATTAAGGATTAAGGCCCGTTCACACCAAGAACGATAACTATAAAGATAACTAAAGTATCTAAACTATATATTAGCGTCCACACCAGCGGACGATATTGTTCTGTTTACTATAAAGCAAGTGCTTGTCTGTCACTTTAAATGCTCGAGCTCATTACAGCAGGATTGATTCTGATTGGCTGTCATTGTTTTTATCTCTGGATAAAATCGTTCTACATTTGATTCCAACAATATTGTTCCTCTGTGCCATTATCATTATAAATGTGGTGTGATCTCTGCTATTCTTTAATATTGAGAACGATTTTTAGAACTATATATTTATTGTTATCTTTACAGTTTTTGTCCGTGGTTGTGAATGGGCCTTTAATCTTTAAACATTTATCTTTATGTAAAAAATGTATGGCCGGTAAGTGTGGCAAAAAATTAGCTTTATGCCCATCTGATATAATATGACTGATTAAAAACAATTATTCTTCCAAAAACTACACTTTCTTTAGTAAAGTTTACAGCTTCCTATGAATGTTGTTGTTAATCGCATGACCCATTTTTCTCAGATTACATATCCTCTTTTGAGGAAGCCCACCTCCATTCGTTTAATTCCTCCAACCCCTCGTCCGCCATAATATGAAGCGTCTACCGTGGGCCATTTCTTCTTTGGCATGCCGTCCTCATCATCTGACTCCTGAAGAGGAAAAACACGTTACGTACTCGAGCACGAGAGGTACGAAACATCTGCTCGCAGGAATAAACTGCCAGTGCTTTTTTTCACATGTTGATGTTGTTATACTCACTGTGAGTATAACAACATCAACATGTGAAAAAAAGCATCTGATGTTTTTCATTAAAGTCTCTTCATGAATCTCACACTAAGAAAATTCGGTTCCTTGTTCTAACCCTGCTGTGGCTTAGATGTTGACATGGGATTTGCTACCGAATACAGATTATGAGACAAGGCCAATTTACATCCATTTAAACATACTTTGAAACTGTAGCTTTCCAGGAGACAAGCTACTCATTATTTATAGCAGTTAAACCACAGTGACATATTTGAAAACATAGTTATACTATGTTGCTAGCTATTCAAAGATACTAACAAGAAGCTTTTTATAAGTGTTTTATATAAAGAAATATGTGTAAAATATAAGTAGTTACAAAGTACTTTCTATGAAGTACTAACTATGGCTGTCAACAGAATAAATCAGTTTTGATTAATGTCATGTGTTAGAGCAGAATAATGCCGCTGCCAGGCTGTTGACCGGTAGTTGAAACTTCGATCACATTACTCCTATCTAAACTTCGCTACACTGGAAACTGGTCAGACTGAGAATTGAGTTCAAATTTGTAGTTTTAGTTTTTAAATCGTTACACAGCCTAGCACCAGGGTATTTATCTGATTTAATACATTCTCACAACCCTTCCAGGTCACTAAGGTCTAGCAACCTTGGATTGCTTTATGTGCGTAGATCTAGGTTAAAGCATCGAGGAGACCGAGCTTTTGCGATTGCAGGCCCCAAACTCTGGAATAGCCTATCAGTATCGATGTGAATGGTGTCATCACTTGCCACTTTTAAATCGAAGCTTAAAACACATTTCCTTAATGTGGATCTTTAATGTATTATTCAATTTTGAATCGTAATGTATTTAATGTGTTATTTAACTTTGTGTCTGTAATCTTATAGATTGTAACTTCTGTCTTTGACTATATTGTTTTGTTCAGCACTTTGATCAACCGTGGGTTGTTTTAATATGTGCTCTATAAATAAATAATGAAATGAAATGAAATAAAACACTAGGGGCTTTTGCACCGAATAGTTCTAGGAACTTAGTTATAGGAATTATCCACCAGGGTGGTTCCCCGAGAACTAATGGTTCCTGTGAACCTCAGAAGTGACGTAAGCCGTAAGGACTTTTATTTTGACGGCACGGCGGACCTGTCTAATATGTTATTAGATATAACTGTTATACATAGAAAGTAGACAGTGTATGAAAAGGTATTAGCGTGTGCTGTATGGTTAATGTGCTGCTAGCTGAGCAGAAATACATAATCATGTTTCTCTTGGTCCCCTCAAAAGTTGCGTTGGATTTTCTCCTCAGCGTAAAGCTTAAGAGGCTCATCTATCACTGTTTTCCATGTTCGTAGAGTTAGTTTCTGGAGTAAATATATAGGCTATAATCTGTGTGTTTACACAGCTTTTTTTTAAATGGCGGGTGCTGGTGTTTCGCGTGCATTCGGCCAATCAGCGAACACTGACGTCACGGATAGTTCCTATAGAGCTGGTTTAGACCGACTCTGAAGTAGGAGTAAATTAGTTGCTAAAAAAAGGAGTTTCTAGAACTAAAATTGTTCCTCGTTCCTGCGGTGCGAACACGCTGACATCCGGGAACTTCCTCCAATAGTTCTAGGAACTATGAAAAGGTTCCTCCGGTGCGAAATCCCCTTATAATAAAGTCAAATTGGGATTTTTGTTCTTTTTCGTTACTATTAATTTTAATTTGACATACCGCTACTACTACTACTACTAATAATAATAGTAATAACAATTGATAATTAATAAAAATAATTAAATTAATTACAATTGTTATTATTTGATATACTGTATATTTACTATATATTATATATGGTAACACTTTATTTTACAGTGTCCTTGTTACATGTTCTTACCATAGTAATAACAGTAAATTATGCATAATTACATGCAACTAACCCTCAACCAAACCCTAATCCTAACCTAACCCTATAGTAAGTACATGTAGTTGCTTAATATTACTCAGTACTTAAATATATAATTACACTGTAACAATGACATCTTAAAATAAAGTGTAACCTTATATATTTATAATATTTATAAGATTGTAAATATAATATTTATACTGTTTTTCTCTGAACTTTTACACAGACCCCCTAACACCCTTGAGATCTCTGGTATGGCCTTCTAGAGGACCCATAGATATTCAGCAAAGCCCCCGTCTGTGACATTTAATCTTGTGTATCAGATAAACTGAGGTGTAAGTATAACTTACTGGCTCTGGCGGTGGAGGAGGTGGAGGCTCTTTGATCACCTGTGGAAAGACACACAGATGTTGTGTGAAATAGTCAACTCACAAAACCAAAAACACAAGTGATGCATAATATAGAATATCATGTTAAATCATGACCTCTGGTTATACAGTGTGTGCTCATTTGGGATGAATTGACCAATTTTCCACCTTAAATCACTCAACTTCAGTCTTTACCGCAAATCCATAGGCCTTGGCTCCCAGATTTAAAAATACTGGAAGATGTGTCGTGAGAACGTAGTGTATGAAGGCTGATATTTAAGATGGTAAATGAGGCGATGACTTACTACGGTGCAGCAAAGCGGCCAGAACCACCACATGAACAACAGAGCCAATAATAGAAACAACACCAGCAGGGTGATCAGCAGGATCGTCCCATCAAACTGCAAAGGAAAACACAGAGAAAGAGAAGGATAAGCAACCATTTTTATACTTCACTAACAAAAAAATATTGCCATATTGTTATTTGGGATTTATACTTTGTTACTTCAAGAACCGATGTTTTAATTTTGTCAATGAATTTCACTAATGATACGGTGTTGACAAAATAACATAATTTGCTTATGTTGATAAGCCTGTTATTTGTTTGCATTACATTAATAAATATTACATAACATTAATAAATTAATAATATTAAATAAATAAATACATTTAAAAAAAGGTTTAAATATTATTTTTTAAAAATTGTCAGTAAAACGGTTAATGAATGAACATAACATGAAGAAATGTTTAAATATTATTTAGTCATTTTTGACAGTAAAATGGTGTAAAATTAATGAATATTCCATGACAAAATAATGTTTAAATAGTATTTAAAAATGACGTCATTTTTGTCAGTAAAATGTAAAATGGCATCAAATACATGACCATGACGAAATATTAACTATATCTACAGGACATTTTCATCAACAGACAAGCTGTGACTACCATAAACTGAGTAATCTCACTGTTAAAAAGTATGTCATGGGAAAAGAATGGGAAGAGCACACTGTTTCTTTTTTCTTTTTTTAAGCATTTCGAGAAGAAATGCTTCATGAAAAGTTATTTTTGTGGTTGTGGGCAAGAAGCCCGCTCAGTGAGAGTCAGAGACAGGATCTTTTTGGGGGCTCTTGTCTGAGGACGTGCTGAACCCCTGCGGTTTGGCCCTTGATCTGTGTGTTATTGGGGGGATGGTGTGTGTTGTGAAGAGAAAATGATGATGGGGGACGACCTGAACGTGAGGAGGGGAGAATACAATAAAAATAAGGGGTTATGACGTAAAAGACCACCCATTAATTGTAGTACATAAACTTTCCAATGATTACAATGCAACATAATTACGATCATATATAATAGCTATATTTAGTTTTAATTAAAGGGGACCTATTATACACTTTTACAAAGTCTTGATTTAGTTTTTTGGCTGTACTAGAATGCTTAAAAAACATTTTTTCCTAAATACTCCATTGTTACAACTCCTCTCTTCCCAGTCTGTCAGTAAACGCTCTGTTTAGTTCCTGTCTCTATGAAGCCCCTCCTTCTGAAAAGCACACTGTGCTCTGATTGGTCGGCTGGAGCAGTGTGTTGTGATTGGTCAAGCGCTTCGAATGTGTTTGGGAATGTCCCGCTAGTTTAACACACTACTAACTAACTCAACCAGGCCCCGCCCCTTTATTCTGCTTATTCGTTATTTAAATGAGGAATATTGTGACGTGTTCGCTCCCGGAAGAAACTCAAGACTACACTGGAGGCGTTTCAGGAGTTCAGAAAACACCCAAAAACATGAACTAATGCCATAATTGTATGAGGTGATTTGGGTTTGGGACAGTTCACAACATTTAAAGAAGATACTTTATTATGTGAAGAGCTAAAGAGATCATGAGAGTATAAAGGGACCTATTAGAACAAAAAAGGTTATAAATTCTGATTAGATGAGAGGATTGGAAGAATTGTTATTAATAAATTAAACTAGGGATGCACAACATACTGATATCAGCCAATACAAAGAAAATCTATCAGTATCAATCAACATTGACGGCTATTTAATTGTGTACTCATTAAAATACGGTTTTGCCACCATTTAATACTAATTTAAAGGTAATATTTTCTAACACTAATCATTTATTAGCACTTTTATTTGTAATCTTAAGCAAATCTCAAAATGAATTTCCATTCTGTAGATTGTAGTTTGTCTGGATGTGGTGTTGTGTTGGTGTGTTTGCAGTCAGACTTACACACTCTGTTGTGGTTATGTGCACGGAGCTGGTGATAAACGACAGACCCTCGTTCATGCTGACTTGCAGGTACACCACCCTGGAGCGCAAAGACCAAAACATACATTTTCATACCCATATTTGTCACTTCGAAAGCTGGCAAACCCTTTAACATTGCACAGAAATATCCATAAAAGTAGAAAGAAAAAACACACAAGACCAACAGACATCAGACATGTGTGCCAAAGACAACATTTTTGTGACATTTTTGAGATGTATTTGCAGATCTTTAGTTTTGTGTGAAATGCCTTCCAGACCATAATTGGCACCCTTACAGCGCTCTGGAGGGTGTGCTGGTTAACTTTTGTTGTAGTCAGCTGTCTAGTGTCTCAAACATTTGATAAAAACAGCATTCCAAATGTTCAGCATTCCCGCCGAGGTTTGTGTCTGAGCAGACAGAGGTTAAGTCTGCTCTTCTGACAGATAAAGTCATTTCTCCCTGATGAAGAGCATCTACTTTAGCTTAGGCTCACATTCCTCTGTGCAAAAACACTGATAAACAGACGGATTTTTGCCAGACAATTATTACTGAAAGTTCTCTTCGTAAAAAGTTTGATGTTTAGATGAATATGTAAATATGTGCTGCACGCATTCCTCTCAACAACAAAATGACAACGGTGAGAAAACAGCAGATAAAGGAATAGTTCACTTAAAAATTTAAATTCTTTCAAGTTGTTTCAAATCTGTATGAATTTCTTTCTTCTGCTGAACACAAAGATATTTTGAAGAATATGGGTAACCAGCCAGTTGATGGACCCCATTGACTTCCATAGTAGGAAAAAAATGCAATGAATGTCAAAGGGGTCCATCAACTGTTTGGTTAGCCACATTCTTCAAAATATCTTTGTGTTCAGCAGAAGAAAGAAATTCATACAGGTTTGAAACAACTTGAGGGTGAGTAAATGATGAACTATTTCTTTAAGAAAGCATCTGATGAGCTCTGAAATTCGGCTCTCCAGTCAAGTCACGTTTATTGAAATCTTTATTCAGTGTATTGCTTTAAAGCAAGCCGTTTTACAATATTAAACATGAAAAAACAGTGTCAGTGTCACTTTCAATTAGAATTACAACTTCTATTTCTACTATAAAGCGGCTCTCCAGTGTGTTCATGTTTTTACTTGCGTCCGACCTCGACGGACTGAACAGGAGAAATGAACCGGAGAGGATTTCCACGTCAAAGAAGGCGGAGCCTCAGAGCCACACCAACCTATTAGGTCATCGCCACGAACCAATGGTAGTTCGAAGGCGTTTACCAGCAAGAGTGAACTTTTTTTGGAAACTCCAAACGCATCAATTTTGGCCTGATTTTGTTCGAAACAACGTCGCACCAGTTTGTTCTTCGATTTCACTTGAAGTATATCGGGGCCTTGAGAGGCAAAGTAAAGTTTAGGTGGTTTTTTTCACACTGTTCAATTACTTGGTGCAAACCTGAGTGCTTTCACACCGAACTTTGATGTCAAATGGACCCAGTCCACACCAAAAGCTCTAGTGTGAAAGTGTCACTCTTTAAAGATGTCGTGGGACGGTCGGTGGGATGACGGTTCGAGGTAGGATGGGAAAGAAGACAAGATGAGTGCGAGAAGAGAAAAGAAATGGACTGGCGATTTGGGATTAGGACAGTTCACTACATTCAAAGTATTTAGAGCTAAAGGGAACATGACAGTGTGAGATTTAGAGCCCTATCTTACACCCGGCGCAATGCAGCGCCAAGCGCGACGCAAGTGTTTTTTGCTAGTTTCAGTTTGACCAGTTTTCATTTTGACGTCCTGCGCCATGTTGTTTAAATAGCAAATGCATTTGTGCCCATTTGTGCGCCCATGGGCTGCTGGTCTGAGAACGAGGTGTGTGTTCTGGCGCATTGTTGGAGCGTTGCTATTTTGAGGAACAGAAATAGACTGAGCCATTGACCAACTGAACCCTGGTCTAACGTCAATATTTAAAGTCAATAAAAGCAATTTTTTTTTGTTATTTAATGAGTGCGTTAGTAATGTGCGCCTATAGGCGGGTCCACAATGCACGTACACTCTGCTTATTACACACACAGGGACGCACAGCAGCACACACACATGCCAAATATTTTAAATAAAAGGATTACAATGTAAAAGATTATTATTGTGTACATAAAGATATGGTGGAATCCGGCTTGTCCCGTATATGTTCTGCTTGCGCTCTTTTACCTCGCGCACGAGCAGATCCGTTTGCGTTCTGGAGACGCATTCGGTCTTTCCACTATCAAATTCCGTCATGTGAATAGCGAATCTGCCATGGCGCGAGCGCAACTGGCATTTAAAGGGAATGGGAGATGAGACTCTGATTGGTTTAACGCACGTAAATCCCCAAACACACTCATTACTCATTAAGAGAATAGGGACAACCCTTTTAGAGCATGCGCCGGGAGCGCCGACCATTTTTCCCATCGTTAAACTAACAAAAGTGGATTCGGACACGCCCTAAGTGAACTTGCGCCGTATGCTTTAGAATGTGCTTAGATCGTTAAAATAGCCCTCAGTCTTAAAAATACAGGTTTCTATGAGAACAAAAATAAAGGGACATTATGATGAAAAAAAATGGAGAAATTAATGCTTTTGTATTCTCTCGCAAATGTTTGTTGTTCCCCCGAGAAACTTTGCGTTCACTCGCAAAACATCATCATTAATATTGTTTATATTTTAGTTGATAGTGGATACTTAATTGCGTGTGCTCATTTCCTCTATTTTTACATTAACATTATTTCTGCCACCATATAATACTAATTTAAATGTAATATTTAATAGCATTAATAATTAGTAATTATCATTTATTTATTTATTATTCATTTATATTAATAATTTATTATTAATAATTAATTATAACACTTTTAATTGTCAATTAAGTTCAATTTAATTGTCTCAAAATGAATTTCCACTTTGTATATTGTAGATTATAATATTATGATGGCTAAAATCACTAAGAAATATGCTAGATTTTAATATTTAGTGTTTTTTTTAAAGACTTTTTTCCATTTTCTGCATATCAGCCATAACATTTTAATATTTATCAATTTATCAATATCAACCAGAATTTTAATTTGAGTGCAGCCCTACATCAAACATTGACCACAAACTCAGAGAACTAGAGAAGAACTAGATAACTATATTGTATTATTATGTCCTTGTATAACTATATTTCCTTAGAAAGCCTTGTCTATGAAGAATAGAAATATATGTTTATATAACATCAAGAATCTAAAAAGTCAAGAACACTGTCGTTCTTGACAACAAGAGGGTTCTGAACATAATATGCTGTATCAGAAGCGGGAGAGAAGATCTGGAGGTTTATGGGAGCAGTAAGGAAATAATGGAGATGAAGAGGAACAAAGAAAAGCAGAGAGTGGGAGTGATTTCTGAAAACTATCTGCTTTAACAGCTCCTCAGAGCCTCTGACATCATCTGAAGCTCAGGCTTTGATTCTGAGGATCAGAAGGCTATGAACTCATGAAATCAGGCAGTTCTGGAAAAAACAGGGTAAAACAGCGAGCTGTGTTAAGGAAGAGGAATGTGACCTCTGACTGGGATCATAAACACGAGCTAATGCATGGCAGACCTGTCCATCAGCCTCTCACTTACTTTCCCACTTCATCTATAACAGGCGCAGGGCACAGCAAGAACGTGTCTTCAACAATCGCAGGCTTCTCATCTGTCACAGGAAGAAGAAAAGCTTAGTAAAGCAGATTAAATGCAACTATATACAGTATGTTCATGAGAAATGAGAAAGTACTCCGACTCTGTGGGAATATTTGCAGGGAAAACACTCACTGAGCGTGACCGTGTCGTTTATTTTGAAGCTGCACAGGACCTGGTCTATGTTTCTGGCGTGCCGAAAGCCATTACCTCTCACCACCACTTGAAAAGACTCTGAAACACAGATTCCCACAGTTGCTGCTCAAAAAACAGTGATAAATCCTCACAAAAGACATTTCATTACACCATTTCCCAACAAAAATGTGTGTGTTTCCAGCATGGGTCAAGTAGCTCAAGTAATGCTGGGTAATATAAAACCACAATGATATAATTGTCCTCTTGGGTAAATGCATCTCACAGACTGTCAAGTTCAACGCTGGAATTTCTTTATGATTATTTTATGATAATGTGCTTATTTTTATTTGCAAAAATTCCAGTAATTTTTTTATTTGATGATACATACAGTAAATGTGTGCAACATTAATGTTTAAATGGAAATCTAGTCCAAAAGAGTGATATGCTGTATGTAAGTATGGAAATTAAATTAAACATGCAGTCTTACAGATTAAAAGACAGTTCATAGCAAGAAAGATAAGATCTGCCGCTTTAAATGCTCAGGCTCGTTACAGCAGGATTGATTTTGATTGGCTGTCAATGTTTTTATCGCTCAATTGCTGGAAAAAATAGTTCTTAAAGTGATTCCAGTTGTTTCTCTGTGTCGTTATCGTTATAGTTGTGGTGTGAACTATGCTATTCTTTTACATCTGGAATGATTTTTAAAACAATATCTTTAGTTTTACCGTTACAGTTTTAGTCCTTGGTGTGAACAGGCCTTAACTGAGTTAAATTCTCTTTGACTTGCAATATAACAAAGATTTATGGCACTTACATAATCCACTGACAGACATGTACAGTGAGTTAACAAGAATCCATATTTCCTACAGCTAAAATCCATGATGAGATCTTATTAATTGAATGTGGAAGGAACATAGCTATTAGCAAATGAAATCAAGGGCATTATTATTATTTTATGTAAATATATACAGACTATATATACAAGTTTTCATACCTCCTGCACATACGCTGGATGGCTCCGCTGCCAAAATCTCGATACAAGATTTTTTGATGATCTAAAAAAAGAAAATATTTCATTCATATCAATTTTCATTTAAATAAAAAATTATAAAACAATTTAATAATTTGTTCAAAATGCATTTATCAGTTATTATTAAAGCTAAAGTGTTTAATTTCTGCATTGGTGCCAGTGGTTTCTGCGATAAGCTTTATCTTCCGATGGTCTTGGGAAACGCAGACTTGATTAATTTTTGAAAATGCCACAGTGTTACAGTGTAAAACTTTCAGGTGAATCAGTTTACAAAATGGATACAAATGTTGCAAACAAACGATTTCTTACCATATTATTTAAAGGGGTGGTTGAATATGATTTCACTTTTTTAACTTTAGTTAGTGCGTAATGTTAGCCTAGAAATCTAGACGCACCCTAGCGGCAGCAAAATGTATTTCGCAGCCAGGGGGGTCTAGCAACTCTCAATAGACCTTCTAGCTGCAAAAACCTAAATTGGGTCAGGCCAATCACGTCGTGTATAGAGTAGGCGGGGGCGGGCTTAACATATGACGACAGAGTTGTGACGGCTGCCACTTGAAAACAAAGAATGACGGCTGCTGATGGAGAACAACGGTCTTTCGAATCGGCTTTGGCCGCGACTCGGGAGGACTTGGAGTTAAGTTTATCTTTGAGAAAAGAGCAAAGAACGGCACTTAAGTCATTCTTAAAAAAAGGAAGATGTGTTCGTCGTTTTGCCGGCCAGATATGGCAAAAGATGAATCTATCAACTAAGCTCCGCTGTTGGGAAAACGCTCTGGTTGGTTTAAGCGCTGTCCTATTGCGTGCAGAGGGAATTTGAAAGACAGCCGTTTATCCCGCCCCTCGGATTAAACCGCGTCTATGGTGAGTTTCCAGACCTAACATCTTGATGTAGGTCTGGCTTGCCAGGCTAGCGTAATGTTGCTGTTTGAGCATAAACAACATCTCCAAAGTTACAAAGCTCAAAGTTCAAAGCAAAGGGAGATATTTTATTTTAAAGAAATTGCTTTTTGAGGACTACAACAAACGGCTGGTAGGGACTACAGGAGCTTCCTCCCGGGTTAATGACATCACCAACCCTAAAATTTACATAAACCCCGCCCCCGGGAACCTGATTTATAGATTATCAAGACAGAATATGCTAATCAATGACTAGAAGATAACTACACATAAGCTACATAAATTCACCAACTAACCATTCAGAACGGTTGTCTACATGTTGTCACTTCTTCTTGAGTCTCTCCACCTTTCTGACTTCGGTTTGAACATAAAAAGGCTAAAAGTTTTAGAAATTTCCAGTGCATGTCTGTGTGAGGTAAAAGGACACAAGCTCTTGAAGCTCCGCCCTCTGTGTCGGGAGCAGCAGCTCATTTGCATTTAAAGGAACAGACACAAAACGGTGCGTTTTTGCTCACCCTCAAAAATTGACAACTTTAACATGCTATATAAAAATATCTGTGGGGTATTTTGAGCTAAAACTTCACACACACACTCTGGGGACATCAAAGACTTATTTTACATCTTGTGAAAAGGGCATTATACCACCCCTTTAAATGTCTTGTTGTAATTATAAACACACTGGTGGTTTGTCGTACAAATAGTTTTACCATTTACTGCACCTTGTTATTTGTCACGTAACTGCTCCAAGACACGAGAGTAGAGGATCCAAATGCAGCTTTTAATAAGGAAGGTCGTACAGGCGGGGTCAAACAGAGCAGACAGAGCAATGTAGATCAAACAGCAAGGGTAATCCAGATAACAGGCAGAATTCGGGGCAGGCAGCAATAATCAAAAGTCCAAGAACAGTCCAAGTCAGGCCAGGCAGATAACAATCATACAAATGAGGAAACAGTCCAAGATCAAAAACCAGATAAACAAAACACAGGATAAACGCTCAGAAATGCAGTGTGACACAAACAAGACTTCGCAGGGAATGATGAGGTGAACCAGGCTTATATGGGGTGAACTAAACTATATAATGAGACACAGGTGAATGTGATAATCAGGGATGATGAGTCCGGGCAGTGAATTATGGGAAATGTAGTTGTGAGTGAATAATGATAGTCTGATGTGGAGTGCCCTCTGGTGGCACTCAAGGGCACTCCAGCTGGTGACCGTTACATAGCCCCCCCTTTAAGGGGCGGATTCCAGACGCTCAGAAAATTCTCCAGGAGGGAGGTGGAGCGGAGGCGGACCCGGGGGCGGGATGACGGGCCAGGCCCGTGCAGCGGAAGAGGACCTGAAGACTGCTGCAGGGCGGAAGCCCAGGGCGGAGCAGGCTGTGCAGGCGACCAGGGCGGAGCAGGCGACCAGGGCGGAGCAGACTGTGCAGGAGGCCAGGGAGGAGACGACCCTTCGGATGGCCAGGGCGGAGACGACCCTTCGGGCGGCCAGGGCGGAGACGACCCTCGGGCGGCCAGGGCGGAGACGACCCTTCGGGCGGCCAGGGCGGAGACGACCCTTCGGGCGGCCAGGGCGGAGACGACCCTTCGGGCGGCCAGGGCGGAGGAACAGACACCGGAACAGGAACAGACACCGGCTCAGGAACAGGAACAGACACCAGCTCAGGGACAGGAACAGACACCAGCTCAGGGACAGGAACAGACACCGGCTCAGGGACAGGAACAGACACCGTGGCAGCGGTTATCTCAGTTGAGGGCTCAGGTTCAGGCGTGTCGGCGGCCATCTCTGCTGAGGGCTCAGGTTCAGGCGTGTCGGCGGCCATCTCTGCTGAGGGCTCAGGTTCAGGCGTGTCGGCGGCCATCTCTGCTGAGGGCTCAGGTTCAGGCGTGTCGGTGGCCATCTCTGCTGAGGGCTCAGGTTCAGGCGTGTCGGCGGCCATCTCTGCTGAGGGCTCAGGTTCAGGCGTGTCGGCGGCCATCTCTGCTGTGGGCTCAGGTTCAGGCATGTCGGTGGCCATCTCTGCTGAGGGCTCAGGCGACGTGGCAGCGGCCATCTCATCCGGAGACACTGGCTCAGCGGCTGCCATCTTGTCCGAAGACACTGGCTCGGCGGAGACTATCTTGTCCTGAGACACTGGCTCGGCGGCAACCATCTTGTCCTGAGACACTGGCTCGGCGGAGACCATCTTGTCCTGAGACACTGGTTCGGCGGCGGCCATCTTGTCCAGAGACACTGGCTCGGCGGAGACCATCTTGTCCTGAGACACTGGTTCGGCGGCGGCCATCTTGTCCGGAGACACTGGCTCGGCGGAGACCATCTTGTCCTGAGACACTGGTTCGTCGAGCGTGACGTGAACAGTCTCTGGATCGGCAGAAGTGACGTGAACAGTCTCTGGATCGGCAGAAGTGACGTGAACAGTCTCTGGATCGGCAGACGTGACGTGAACAGTCTCTGGATCGGCAGACGTGACGTGAACAGTCTCTGGATCGGAAGACGTGGCGTGAACAGTCTCTGGATCAGGATCAGCGCGCTCTGAGTTTGACGGGACCAGCGGCGGCGAGGGCTTTGAGCTGGGTAGGACCAGCGGCGAAGAGGACTCTGAGCTGGTTAGGACCAGCGATGAAGAGGGCTTTGAGCTGGGTAGGACCAGTGGCGAAGAGGACTCTGAGCTGGTTAGGACCAGCGATGAAGAGGGCTTTGAGCTGGACAGGACCAGCAATGAAGAGGGCTCTGAAATGGATGGAACCAGCGGCGAAGAGGGCTCTGAGCTGGACGGAACCAGCGATGAAGAGGGCTCTGTGCTGGACGGGACCAGCAGTGAAGGCTCTGTGCTGGACAGGACCAGCGGTGAAGAGGGCTCTGTGCTGGACGAGACCAGCGGTGAAGGCTCTAGCTTGGCGGGCATGTTGCTTGCTGTCTCAGGCGCGGCGAGCATGACGCTCTCAGTCTCAGGGGCGGCGGGCATGACGCATTCTGCCTTGGCTTCGGCAGATTTGGCGTGAAGTGCGGGCTCGGCTGGACTGGCGTGAAGTGCGGGCTCGGCTGGACTGGCGTGAAGTGCGGGCTCGGCTGGACTGGCGTGAAGTGCGGGCTCGGCTGGACTGGCGTGAAGTGCGGGCTCAGCTGGACTGGGGTGAAGTGCAGGCACGGCTGAACTGGTGTGAAGTGCAGACGGTGACATGGCGTGCCACGGAAGGAAGCTCTCCAGACATCTGGAGAGTGCCTCTCTCCAATCCAGACCGGAGAGATCGGGGAGCTCCCTCGGGTCGACCTCCTTAGCCCCCAGCCGGTAACATAACTTAATTGCCTCATCACCCAGAGAGCAAGAGGCAGCGAGAGGAACAAACCCCCAGGTGTACTGGAACAGATCGAGGCTATCCAGGGCCAAGGCCGCGATCTGTCCAGCAAACTCCCGGCTCATGCTGGGAAGATCAGGCGAGATTCGTACTGCTGGATTCCTGGAGGTCATAGCTGCTGGATCTGGGTGTGGCGAAGTCTTCTGTCACGTAACTGCTCCAAGACACGAGAGTAGAGGATCCAAATGCAGCTTTTAATAAGGAAGGTCGTACAGGCGGGGTCAAACAGAGCAGACAGAGCAATGTAGATCAAACAGCAAGGGTAATCCAGATAACAGGCAGAATTCGGGGCAGGCAGCAATAATCAAAAGTCCAAGAACAGTCCAAGTCAGGCCAGGCAGATAACAATCATACAAATGAGGAAACAGTCCAAGATCAAAAACCAGATAAACAAAACACAGGATAAACGCTCAGAAATGCAGTGTGACACAAACAAGACTTCGCAGGGAATGATGAGGTGAACCAGGCTTATATGGGGTGAACTAAACTATATAATGAGACACAGGTGAATGTGATAATCAGGGATGATGAGTCCGGGCAGTGAATTATGGGAAATGTAGTTGTGAGTGAATAATGATAGTCTGATGTGGAGTGCCCTCTGGTGGCACTCAAGGGCACTCCAGCTGGTGACCGTTACATTATTCTTCTAGTTATTTACCCATAGTAGCTAATGATTGGAAGTCTCGCACATTCACATGAAATATTCATTGAAAAATAAGGTGGATATTAAGCTTGGATTTAAAAAAACAATTACCATTCCACACTTTAGCTTTAAAGGGAAAGTTCACCCAAAAAATGAAAATATCATCATCATTTATTCACCCTCATTTCTTTCCAAATCCATAAGACTTTCATTCATCTTCGGAACACAAATTAAGATTTCTGTCCTTCCATTAAAAGTCTGTTCACCAAAAATTCATATAGAGAACATAAAACTAATCCATATGAATCGAGCCGTTTAATCCAACTCTTCTGAAGAGACACGATGGCTTTATATGATTAACATATTTAATTTATGTTTTTATTCACATATAAACATTGATCAGCAAACATAAACAAAAGCAATGGATGGACAGAAATAATTTGCGTTATAAAAGTCTTATAGGTTTGGAACGACATGAATAATTTTCATTTTTGGATGAACTAACCCTTTGAGTAAGGAAAATGCATCTTAGAAGATTCACAAAATGCATTCTTAATGAATCTTCCACAAGCTTCAGTTTACCGAGTCAATCATTCCTCTCAGTGCCTGGAATCCTCCCAAGACCGGAAACACATGCTTACTGGTGTCCGCTATGGTAGCCAGCTAGAACAGGAAAAACAGATGTTTATTTAGTATCGATTGGATGATTTCAACTGGTTTCCACCATATAAAGTACATGGTTTATATTGAATTACATTCTCTGGTAAGTATACTTGAGGGTTTAGGAAGAGTCTCCAACATTGTTTGTTAGATGGAAGAACGTATTGATGCTTTGATACTAGTTTAATCTGTTAACTGTCACTCCCCTTTTTGAGCATAGACTTTAATATTTGTAATTCATGAATGATTTGGTAAGATTTATTTCTATTTAAAGAAGACGCTCGGATTATTGCAGCGGCTTCAAATAATGAAAGTATAAAAAAGCAAACATTTGTTTATCAAATTATCCAAATAATCTGGACTCTATATATGTCTAACCAAGTTTGAAGTTAATATCACAAAAATCGAGCCCGCTAAAAGGTTTCCATGATAGCACAATCTTTTAATTTAACAGTTTTCACAGGAATTTTGAATAATACTTTTTAAATTGTAAACTTTCGAATGATTTAGTAATTTATGATGATTTCTAAAATATGAGATAGGGATAAAAGGCAATAAAAAAGCACTCCAATAACTGACTGTTAACAGGCTAAGTCCAGATTCACTTGCAACTTGCACCAGCGTTAAAAAAAACTACTGTCAGGATTTACTAAAGACACGCAGTGATAAATTAGCACTGAAAAGGTGTGGACATTTTTTTTTTGCGGCTGACCTTTTTGCATATGCATATGTAGGAGTTTCCCTTTCAGACGCAACATTTATGGTAGGAGAGTATTCAAATGAATCATGCAAGGTTATTTATTAAGGTTTGTGCTCGTCAATTTACTGGTATTTACTATTTGCGCCATTATTTACCGCCCCCAAAAAAGCACGTCTTAAACCAGACGCTAACTGGTAGATTGTGTTGGTCATTATGGAAATGATCCGGCTGAGTCTGTGTTCTTTAATTTGCACGTCGTCAGTAGATCACACGCAGAACTTTCCACTTCCATCGCCACTTTTATGGAATTACATTCTCACGTTAATTTGCCCTGTTTGGTAAATCTGGCCCCATGTGTACAAGTTTAGGAAACCATCAACAAAAGATCATCACTGTCATCATCACCTGTGTTTCATTGAAGTCCTTAACTCCAACACAATACACGATCGCACCCAATCCCCGAGCTCGTGCTGCCTGGTTAAATATCAAGCATTCTCAATTAGAAACCACAAGCCTTTAGATTCATAAATGTCTGCAGACTGAACGCTTGCTACCTCCTGTTGAGCCGCTATCAGCTGATGTTCTTGAAGTTCACCGTCCGTCAATGCAATTATGACACTCGCAGTTCCTACAAAGTAGAGTGAAGATCGTCATTGTTGGTAAGAACAAACTTTAATAATAGCAATAATCTATTCAGTGGTGACATCGGGCGTCTTTAATGAAAGCCTACCAAAGTTTTCCTGGTGTATTTGCTCGTTTGCCTGTGAATGAAGATTTGATAATATTGTTAAAAAGAAGCGAAGCACATTCAAATAGCTAATTTGAATGAAAAACAGCATAAATGTGAACATTTTACCCTTTCTAGACCAAGATGCATAAACGTATCTCCACCTGGGATCTCTCGTCTTAGAACATTTAGGCCTTTTCTTATGGTCTCCCTTTGAAAAATGCAAATAAAAATGAGAAGAATGAACTCAAATTCTACAAATGTGAAGCACTAGAGGCCGTGTCTTTCTGCACCTGTTTTCGGTGAGTCTCATGATTGTGGTTCCTCTGGTTGAGAAGACGATGAAGGACATTCGCAGCATTGGGCTGTAAAACGATGAAAAACAGACCAGAAACGGTTACAAATTCGTGAAATCATCTATAACACACATTAGAAATCGTATGCAACTGGAACATGCCATTCATTCAGTTGGGTCTTATATAGTTTGATTCATTTGTTTTTCTCAGGAGACGTCGGTTTAGTACCTGGTGAATTTCTCAGCCAAATGTTCAACAAAAGCATAGATTTCGTCCCAGTGGTGTTTGACACTTCCTGACCTGAGGAGAAAGAGGTGGAAAAACAAATCAATAAATGGGATGCTCCTGCTTTGACCCTTTAAATGCATTAGATCAATACAACTGAGAATCCTTCAAATTAATTATCAATGCTTTTAACTGCGGGAAGGATGAAGCCATCAAATGTTGACCCCTTCAGGTTTCCCCTTGAGGCGCGGCTGTAAACGCTCAATGACAGCTGGTCATTTCCTGTCCCAGTCCCAACCAGTGCTAATTCATTAGTGCTGGATGACAAATGGGAAATGAAGTAATTGAGTCTACTGATCTGAGCTTGAGTCAGTTTGACTTAATTAATGAATCATGCAGCAGGAATTGGTTCTGTGTTGTGTAAATATCTTTCCCTGGCCTGTGCAACACGTTCAGTCTGAGAGCCAGACATAACAGTAACTGGGTCACTTGATGAAACCGGTGCCTGTGCTAGTCCGACGAGGTGATTTTAAAGGCACACTATGCAAGATTTGCGACCATGTTAAGGGAAGAGTGAAAGGTCATCATCTGCATGTGTTTTGTCTTGCTAGTTTACACATTCAATAGATTTTAAAACCATTCCAGCACTAGAAGAAGCAAAAGAAAATTTAATTTGGTTAATTCTGTTATCTTGCACACACACAGTGAGGCGCGTTTCAGATACTCCTCTTTCTTGATTCCTCTTTCGAGTCCCCGTGCACTTGGATGGACACATACACACAAAGTATGTAGTCAAAATACCCGTCTCGGCAAGTATTCACGCAAGCACATTCGGTTATGTCTTAAGTGAACGAGAAATCGGATATGTATCATTATTGGATCTGTGCGTGCATTAAGTGACAGCAACCTATAAATATACCTATACCTGTCATGTTAATCAAACACAGCTTTAACAAAGATCAATCTATATTAAATTTATACAGTGAACAGTGTTTTTTATTTATTTAATTATTACATTTCTGTACCCGAAATTAATACTACAGTTAGACCTTACTTTATTTGTAACTTTGTTATGTTGTATTTATGTAATTGCTGTACATTACTTGTTCTTTTTACTGTCTGTTCACTTGCCTTTAATAATGATTTAATTTTATAAGTTAGGCTAGTAGTTTATGCTGTGGTATCGGAGTACTTAAAGTGAGCTTTCAGTAATAAATGGAAAGCAAAGTTACCTCCCATTTGTAAAATGATATGATGATAACTTTGAACAAACATTCTATTAATGTTACTGGAAGAATGTTTGTTCATAACTTTGAGAAAACCTTGCCAGAATGTCCAAAAAGTCAATTTCTGTAGATTTGAAATATTCTATCAGATAAATAAAGTGATTATGGTGTTAATAAATTGCAGCATGCTAAATGAATCAATTTTCATACATCATATTTTACTCAACATGTATGAATATATAATACATATGTTGCCTTAAGAATTGAATTTAAATTAATTTCAAAACAGAATTCAATTTCATTTCTAAGTCTTGCGCTTAAGATTATGAAACTAAGGGTGCTTCTTAGAAAGAGATTTTAATTTATAACAATTATGATCATCCCCTACTGAAAAACATAACAATACGTGATATAAATGAGTGCACTTTAACCTTTCCATTGAGAGTTCAATTCCTGAAACTATAATGAAATCATGTTACGTTTTTTTAAAATAAATTATATCAACTAAAATCTAAAAGTGCATAGAGAATGTAGTTTGTGTCCATCAAATGTGCATATTTTCTAATATTTTAAGAAGTGACAGACGAAATCTTCATAAAGAAATCTAAAAACATCCAAATAAAGTTTTTAACTAGATTTTTGCTGATGTGTTTAGAAAAACTACTACTGTATATTAACATATAGTACAAGTCTGTAATCATTTTCAAACATATTTATGAGGGACACAAATCTTTTATTATGACCCAACTCAACTGGATTGATTTTATTGTTGGTGGTGTTCCTCTAGAGAAATGCTAAGCTAATGGCTTCATCCTGAAGGAGAGTGATGAATGCTCCCGAAAACCTCTTTCTGGACCGGCGTGGGAGGAAGATGTTTTTATAACACAGTCAACAAAAGACGGGCCAGCACAAAGCCAGCAAGCTCTGAAACGGCAAAACAGACCGGGAGGTGCATGTTGGCACGAATATGCAGGTCATGCTAAGGCCTTGCCACAGTTTTCAACTTCAAATTTTCGAACATCACAATGGCCACTGTTTGTGTTGGAAGCATGACTTTCTTGAGGTAACGGCAATCATGGGATTGGTGCCTAGCTTGCAGTTTTCTCACCTGTGCAAACAGCATTAGAAAAGGAAGCGGTCTATTCTCAAGTGAGATCCTTGATGAAATATGTTGCGGTGCCCCTCTTTGATCTAATTTGAATGGGTTATACTGAACCATATAAAGCCAGAAATGTCATCCAGCAAGATTTCAACTGAACAAATCCACTCTGAAGATGATCCTAATCCACAGAGAAAGGAATTACCAGCGATCAGCAAAAGCAAACGTCATCTTTTAAATGACCCTCAAAACTCATGTTTTCTACAGCTACACAACTCTTCGTATACATGGATTATTGCACATATGTTAAGACATGTGAAAGTCATTGCGGTTTGATGCAACAAGAGCCAAGACAGGAAGACTTACTGGAGCAATATTTGGGAGAGGGATAATTAGAAAAGTGTGTTGCTCTTACAGGTCTCATCTGTTCGGAGATCAGTCTTCCAGTCTCTTCCCTCGAGATCGAATCCTAAACTGACTTTTCAGATCCGCATTTCTGCCAGAACCAGAAACCAAAACATGGTTTCTCCATGCTGTCCAGTGTAGTTACCTGTTGGCACGTCAGATTAAAGGGCTTTTGTAAAATGCTAATAATTGAGAGGACCAGGAAACGTGACTGTGTCGGTTTAGGTTTATGTGAAGTCAGCGTTACCTCCCTTTCCTCCTGCTTTGTGAGACATGGTAAGAATATTATGGTGACATTTCCCTGACACTGCTGTTTTAACTGCTCCTCTGGGTCCTCAAACGTCTTCTAGGCCTAGAGCAGTTTAACAGAACAAGTCTGGATGACCTCCTCCATGTTTATAAACAGCCTTAAAGGGGCCGTAAGTATTTTTTGGGATAGTAGACAAAGGGCCAGATTTATTAAACAGGGCAAATTAGCATCAGAGCGCAGTTCCAGCAAAGTACAGATGGGAGAGGAAAGTTCAAATTATAAAACACAGACGCAACTGGATCATTTCCATATTGACCAACACAATCTACCAGTTAGCGTCTGGCTTAAAGGGATAGTTCACCCAAAAATGAAAATGCTGTCATCATTTACTCTTCCTCAAGTTGTTCCAAACCTGTATGACTTTCTTTCTTCTGCTGAACACAAAAGAAGATATTTTAAAGAAGGTTGGTAATTAAACAGTTGCTGGTCCCCATTGACTTCCATAGTATTTTTTTTTTCCTACTATGGAAGTCAATGGGGTCCATCAGTCGTTTGGTTACCGACTTGCTTCAAAATATCTTCTTTTGTGTTTAGCAGAAGAAAGAAAGTCATGCAGGTTTGGAACAACTTGAGGAAGAGTAAATGATGACAGCATTTTCATTTTTGGGTGAACTATCCCTTTAACAAGTTTTTTTGGGGGTGGTAATGAATAATGGTGCAAACACCAGTAAATTGACAAGCGCAAACATTAGTAAATCATCTTGTGCGATTCATTTAAATACTCTTTTCCCATAAATATTGCGTCTAAAAGGGAAACTCCTACATATGCATGTGCAATAAGATCAGTCACAAAAATAACCCTGTCCACGCCTTTTCAGCGAAAATTTTTCACTGCGTGTCTTTAGTAAATCCTGACAGTAGTTTTTTAACACCAAAAGGGGGTTTGCACTGGAACAAGCTGTTAGTAAATCTGGCCCATACATTTTTTAAATAAATAGGTGTTGTGAGGTATCCCAACTGTCTCTCTGACACTCCTAGACTCTGTAAACGACAACAAAAACACAAAAAGTAGGACCCTGGAAACCATGCAACACTCCAAAAACGTACCTATACATGCGATCCACTGCTGTTTCCAGCTGAAATCAACACTAGTGGCAGTGAATCACAGACAACTTTCATTCCTTTTCAGGTCAAATATGATTACAAGGGCAGATTATTGATTTATAAAGACTTATTTTTGAGTGTTTTTTTTTTTTTTTTTTTGCACTATACTATTTTATGACCTCAATACACTTTTATCACATGCATGATTTGTAAACTAATACATTTAGGAATTTGCATCACATAATCAGCTCCATATGTGTGTCTTTTCTGATGTACAGTAGTACATCAGCTGGTACAGCATTGCACTCAGGTGCGAGTCCCGTGAAACACAAGTCGTGATAAAAGAGCTCAAAGACTTGGAGAAGCAGATAAAATGGCATGGTTGCTTCAGCAAATGCCTTTTTACCTCACTTTTGCTTTTGTTAACACTATCGGTTATGTCTAGAGATGGTACGTTATTTTCAAAAGCAATAGAGCATTAACCTTTTAGCACCACTTGCCAGACATTTTATTTCCGAACTGCTTCAATACATACAACAACCAACATAAAACGCAGCCAGATTCACATTCATCTGTTTTGGATGAAACTGAACCCTCTTTTAGTGCAACTCGCATTTTCATTGAAAGTGCCGCGAAACAATATTTTGCAGAAATGTCGCTACAAGCTCTTTTTCCAAATGGAAAATCAAAAATGACATCACCCTGAAAGAGGAAAGAAAAATGTATTAAAAAAAAGTTACTGGAGATATATGAAGGACTAAAAATAACAGAACGAAAAATAAATAAATAAATAAATAAAAGTAGAAATAAATAAATAAATAAATGCAGAAATAATAGTGAAAATAAATACATTTTGGTAATATAAATGGCTATTTCTGTATTTTTACATGTATTTATTTATTTATTTATGCATTTCTATATGCATTTATTTATGTATTTATACATTTCTTTATTTCTGTATTTCCACATTTCTACATTTATTTTTCCCTGCGCATGTATGCTAATTGACCAATGGCTAAGCCACGCCCCCAAAAGCGATGAGCCAATCACAGTACGCATAGCTAACCCAATACACTTGGACATGCTCTGCTTCCTCGTCCAATTGCAATGCATTGTGGTTATCAGTTTTCATTCGTTTTTGTTTTTTCTTAGTTGTCATTTTGGCTTTTAAACAGCGTGTGTGTGTGATTTTGGTTGGGTGACAGTTGTAGGTTACAGTTTGACAAGAGTTTACAGTTTGACAAAAGCACAATGTTGTGTTTTACACAAATATAAGTAGGCTAAACACTTTGCAGTTTTAATTATGTCCTGTATGAACAAAATGGAGTATGTTTTTATGTTTCCACTGTTCGATCGCGCCCGCTCTCTGACACACACACACACACACACACACACAGAGACACACAAACACACACACACACACACACATTCCAGCAATACAATCTTGACATCGCAGCCTGTTCATTATTCTGCGCTCACACCAAACGTGAATAGAGCGTCAAATTCGCGCGTATCCGCGTCTAGTTCGACGCGTGAACATTTTGAATCCAAAGCGAATAGGACACGCGTATAAAGCGAGCGTTTGAAGCGAAATAGCACCAAACTATAACGTTTACACTGTGAACTGTAAATCTTTGTTCTGGAGCTGAAGCTATCGACCTTCTCAACAATACGATTATTAATATAACCCTCCAATGCATATTTAAGGCCCTTTTGGTGACATCGAGATGATATATAATCTTTCTGTCTCCAAAAAATCATCAATTGCCTCCTGTGAAATGTCTCCTACTGTGACAGCTGCCAAAGCGCCTGTTACCGAATGTTGACTGTTTGTCCGAGTGAGTGGAGGGGGCGTGGCTTAGCCATTGGTCAATTAGCATACATGCAGGGAAAAATAAATGTAGAAATGTGGAAATACAGAAATAAATAAATGTAGAAATGTGGAAATACAGAAATAAATAAATGTAGAAATGTGGAAATACAGAAATAAATAAATAAATGTAGGTATAAATAAATACATATATAAATATATACATAAATAAATATATAAATACATAAATATATAAATACATAAATAAATACATATAGAAATGCATAAATAAATAAATAAATGTAAAAATACAGAAATAGCCATTTATATTACCAAAATGTATTTATTTTCACTATTATTTCTGCATTTATTTATTTATTTATTTCTACTTTTATTTATTTATTTATTTATTTATTTTTCGTTCTGTCATTTTTAGTCCTTCATAGTGATACTGACCTGAAGATTCATTAACCCATACTTTGCTATGCATTAATTTACAGAAGCACTCTCTGCCCGTCAATAATTTTATACTCATTCGTGTTTGCAAACATTGGATTGGCTGACATGACTTTGGAAAGGGGGCATGTAGTTGAAAGAATAGGGGTGGGTCTAATTCACTGTCCAAATATCATCAGCCAAATAGTTTTTAAATGTTTTTAATAGTTTTTTTCAAGATGAAAAACCCAATGAAAGATTAAAATTGTCATATTTGAGTAGTGCACCCCATCCTAGGACGATGAATGACTGCCCTCCAGTTCAACTGACTGGGCTTTGAAAAGCACTAACCTACACTTAGCTTCGGATCTGCGCCGGGCATGTGAGCCTACGCTTCTCCTATGATTTTAGTCTTTCAGTTTCTGGTCTGAAAACACAAGCCCTTTGCATATCCGAATACTTTTTACGCCCTGTGTAAACTTCACAGCAGTTTCTGGTCTGTATCCAGAAAGCATATTTGCGGTGTGTGATAACATTTAACTAGGAATGCATGTCTCTTAAAACTGTTCCAGGACCTTTACCGGCAGGTAAAGCTGAATTTGAGTGTATTGGGAAAACTCGACATGGCTCTCAGAGAAGGGACTGACATTAATGAATCATTGTCATCCTATACAGCTGTTATCCTGGCTGTTTCAAAACAGATGACTTAATGCCTGGGTTATCTTAAGCTAAACAGCAGTTACTGGGACCCAAAACTATGATTAACACAGTGTTGTTTCAAAACATTTATGAAGATGAAGTAAATCAGACCAGGATGTGTGTTCAGACATTGGTGATGGACGATTGGGACAATACAATAAATAATCTCAGTCCCAAGGGTCGTATAGCAACGGCTTAAAACCTATATGACTTTCCTCTGTGGAACACAACAAACATATTTTGAAAAATGTCTCTGTATTTTTTTGTATACACAATGAAAGCCAATGTTATGTCGTTAAGCACTTTATTGGCTTTCTTTCATTCATGCATTTGGCAGATGCTTTTGTCCAAAGCAACTTACATTGCATTTAAAGGATACATTTTATTAGTTCAAGCATTTCCCTTGGAATCAAAACCTTAACCCTGTTTAAGCTACGTGAATGCATTATATGGACAAGAAGTTTTGTCCATTATAAAGATTTTCGAAATATCTTTTTTGTGTTTCACAGAAGAAAGAAAGTCAGGTTTGGATAGACAAGAGGGTGAGCATGATGATGGAACTATCTCTTTAAGAAACCTCTAAAGTTGCACCAGCAAAAATCTCCAGAGTTCAGTTCCTCTAAGGACGTCTGGCTTGAGGGCTGCAGTGCAAATATCATGCTAAGCATTCCCACGGACAACTTCTTTGTTTTATTCCACTTGTTAAACAGCAGGCCACGGGCTGGTAGACTGATTCTGAATCACTACCCAAGGCTGCCACTGCCAAGAAAGCCTTTGGGCCACATGAAAGCAGAAGTGGAAGCAATGATGCCAGACTTAAAGGACAATCCAGGGGTCGATTTCTGTATCTGGTCCTTTTTTTTAGCCCCACATTTGCTGTTTGTGTAACCAATATTCCATTTATATATATAGCGGGACTTTCCACAATGATTCACATTACATAGGAAAGAGGAATGGAGCAATCTTTTAGTCAGTTTACCATCAGTCATTAAGTTTTGGCCAATAGTGATAGTTTTTAGTAAAAAAAAAGTTTAAGATTACAAAATATTTGAGTGTCAATGACCATTAAGTTTAAGATTGTGTAGATGTCAAAATATTCCTTTTTTAATCAGATAAACATGCCGATTCCTCAAAAACCGATCCAGGAAGCCCAATAATGGTGCACCTGAAGCCAAAAACTCTTGTGCAATACAGATGTTGTTTGTGATGCTTTGATACTTCAACTTCCCCTCATTCGGTGATGAAGCACATACAGAAAAATGACCTTTATGCACGCAATGGCAAAGTGATTAAAAATACTGAATAATGCATGCAAATAAAATTGCTTAAATTGTTGAAGGCTTGTAATGTTCTCAGAGGGCTGCAGATGTTCATGTGCATGTGATTTTACTAAATGTCAGTTTTTCCGAAGTCTGTAAAGAGGAAAAGCGGGGTGTTGGGGTTGGCTATGTCTTCTGCCATCACATCATGGGAAAAACTGGGACCTCGTATGAGATGTTTTTGCTCGCTCTCAGCTGAACACTTCCAGAGCATGTTGCATGACACATGAAAAAGGATTTATGATGCATTTACTGGTTTCTAATGTGTAAAAACTAACATATCTAGCATATTTGATAGCAGTATATTCATTTAACATACCCTAAATGCTTCCTGACACAGTCAAAGAATATCACTGTCCTTTCATTACAGAGCCGTCAACTCTATGTTCATAGGTTAAGCAATAAAGGAATATTAAAACAAACTAAAACATCCTAAAAACCAACTAAACAAATAAATATGAGATCAATGCTGTTTAGACAACCCACACATTACAATGAGAGCCTCGTGAGACTCGTATATGGCAGCATAACTTACATTTGCATTCAAAATCAGAGGAGGACAAAGTACACAACTTCCTTACTTGAGTGAAAGTACAGATACTACCGGTCAAATATTACTCTGTTACAAGTAAAAGTTGTAAAGACCGATTTTTACTTAAGTAAAAGTACAGAAGTAATCATTTTTAAAAGTACTTAAGTATCAAAAGTAAAAAGTAAATGTCAGTGCATTGTTTTATTATTGTTGCATTGTTGTTTGTAATACTTACAGTACCTTATGCCTCTGAAGCAACCTAGTAAATACACCTATCAGTTAGTAAGAGCTTAGAATGTTATAAAACCTATAGAAATTAAACAACTGAATTTACAATTTACAAAAAAAAAAAGTTTTTATTTAACACCCTACCACCCCAACAAAAGAAGTACACATCTATGTGTATCCATTCATGCAATACAACAGCAACACTGCTTTAACAAACAGCAAAACAGAAAGACCTATTTGCCATTGGTGCGCACACCTCACCGAGGATCTGTTTTCGTCCATTTTGCCACCAGTTGATTAGAGTTCAAAGAAAATTATGGGAAATCGCTGAACTTCACGACACGTGACCCTACAAGAGTGATTACTGATAGGCTGTCTGTCACCTGCAAAAGTTCAATCACGAACTTTGAAAAAAAAAAAAATCATCCCCTGACTGACGTTACTACTTTCTACTCAAGGACCTTGAAAAAAGTAGGATATTTATCTTTCAAATGTAGTGAAGTTAATGTAAAAAGTTTCCAGAATAAATAATACTCAAGTTAAGTACAGATACTCAAAAGGTGTACTTAAGTACAGTACTCAAGTAAATGTACTTTGTTACTGTCCACCTCTGAAAAAAAGGTGTTTAATATAAATAAGTGTGCAATTGGACTAAACATCCTCTAAAGAATCTTCCCAGACCGACACAGATCATGGGAAAGGATGTTGTCTGTTAAACAATGGTGAAGGACAAGAGACAGGAAAAGGAACCACAGAGGAATGAAGTTGTGACCGACTGAAGCGCTTATTCAGCAAACTTCACATGTACCACCCCTTTGCTCATCATTACACACACACAAAACAAGAAGTTGGCACAATACAAAAATAAACCGGATGACTTCTGCAAACTGTCACTGTCTACACTCATCAATGCCATAGAAGATCCATTTTTGGTTGCACAAAGAACACTTTATTAATCTGAAAAATCTTTTTCCACTATACAGAATCTTTTGTGGAATGGAAAGTTTCCATGGATTTTAAATTGAACCACTGATACCATACAATAAAAAAAAACTTTTTTTAGTGTAATACTGCACTGCACAGCATTTTCTCCCTGAACTTTAATTGAACCCAGCCAACTGATACCAAACAATGGACATCTGGTGAATATCTATTTTGGTGATGCGGAATGTGAGAAATTTGGGGAAAATACAGAGGATGTGAGTGGAAATGTACTGGCCTACTTTATCCTAGCAGTATGTGGAAAACATCAGGCCAACAGACCGCAAAAGCATCCCTAACATCTACACTTCATATAGATCAAGTTGCCTTTAAATGTGATTGACTGACGGGTTTATGTTGGAGAGCAGACAGTTTACCAGCTGCAAGACCAAAGAGATTAAAGATATAACTTACAGATATCTTTCCTTTAAGTTTGAGAGAGAGAGAGAGAGAGAGAGAGAGAGAGAGAGAGAGAGAGAGAGAGAGAGAGAGAGAGAGAGAGAGAGAGATTCTTTGTTTCAAAACAATGAGCAAAACGATTGAATTATAACTGTTAGGCCTACTTACTTGTCAAGGACAAAATACAAGTCGAATGCGCCTTGACATGATCTCTCCTCCTCCACATCTTCTTCGGCTCCCGCAGATGGAAGCGTGAACAACAAAAGTCCAAAGAAAAGCACGCCGAGACACATTTTTACTACAGAACGTGCCATCGTTTCTTATTGCAAAAACATCAATCCTCAGTCAAACAAATGGCCATTCACATTATCTTTAATATCGAGCTTGAAATGAGCCTCTGCTGAGATCCTGGGGGAAGGATGCACACAAAGAAGAGGAGTTTTTGCGGATGTTGACGCAGTCCTTACTCACATCAGTCTGAAAACTCTCAAAACTTGAGATAACACACGCTATTCCCAATATGCACTGCACAGAAAGCCGATGTCCAGGGAAAAACACCACAAAAAAAAAAAAAAAAAAAAAAGGTTTCCAAATTTGTGTTTAGTGATATAAAACACGGGCCACTTTGCTGTTTTTGGGTAACTTTGAAGAACTGTTGCCGCACGAAATCCACGTGTAAAAAAAGGCTAGATGTATTTTCCCCCAAGCGCTTGAAAGCTATTTAATGTAAATGTGCAAAGCAAAGACTGAGTCGTTTGAGAAAAGAGCCCAGGCTCAGAGTTGGCAGAAGAGGATCTGGTGTCAAATTTCTACCCTTGTAGGAAAAAATTGGGGCAGTTTCTTCTCCTGCTCCTTGAAGGTTTCCTCCCTTCTTTTGGATATGCAAAACACGTGTTTTTGCGATGTCTTTTCGCTGTTTTGTCTTGTCTGCTTTTGACGATAATAAAATAAAACAAAAATAAATAAAACTAGAGTAAAATATTTTATTTTTAAGCATTTTCCAAAAGGGTTTACCAGTATATATGACTTTATTTCTTATTCTATACTATAGTCTAAACCACAATTATATAAGTGCAATTTCCAGGTGTTGGGTCAAGATTAAATAATAAATTGACAAATTAATGTTTCAATTTCATTTACTTTCCCCTTTCTGCCCTGTCAGTAGGTGGTGTTAAGCATGAGTGCCTTTTTATGCCAATTCTCCAAGGCTGCATCTGAAATCGCACATTTACTACATAGTAGGCGAAAAAAAGTATGTGACAAAAGAAGTAGCCTATGTCTGAATTCATAGTACTCATTAAAGTATAGGCAAAAAGTCCCCAATTTACCTACTTCTTCCGGTGACATCTTGTTATTGAATAATATTGATCACATAACGAACTAAACGAACGTATTTCTAATAGGCCTATAGTGTGTGTCATATCCCCTACATGAGGAAGGAGTGAACAAAAATGAGTGAACAAATTCGGACAATCTGGATATATATAAATATTGTGCTTCGCAGGGGTCTGTGGATTTCTTTATTATGGAGTTATAATTCTTTAATTCTTTATTATGGAGTTATAATTGTGGTGCAGTATATAATTTAAAGGGGTGGTATAATGCCCTTTTCACAAGATGTAAAATAAGTTTCTGATGTCCCCAGAGTGTGTATGTTAAGTTTTAGCTCAAAATATCCCACAGATATTTTTATATAGAATGTTAAAATTGTCACTTTTTGAGGGTGAGCAAAAACGCACCGTTTTCTGTCTGTCCCTTAAAATGCAAATGAGCTGCTGCTACCGTCACAGAGGGCGGAGCCTCAAGAGCTTGTGTGTGTGTTTGTGTGTTAGCAGCTCTGATAACCTCACACAGACACACACTGAAAAATTCAAAAATGTTTAGCCTTTTATGTTCAAACCGGAGTCGGACAATGATGGAGAGACTCAGGAAGAAGTGACAACATGTCGAATGTTACAGGACATTCTGTTACCCTGGTAATCCAGAGTTCTCGCGAGCAACTCGAGCAATTTATATTGCTGATGTGGAGTTATCTTTCAGGCATTGATTAGCCTATAATCAATGATAATCTTTAAATTCCCGGTGGCAGGGTTTATGTAAATATTGGGGTTGGTGATGTCACTAACCCGGGAGGAATGTTGTGTAGTCTCTACCAGCCGTTTGTTGTAGTCCTTAAAAAACGCAAAAAGCAAATATCTCCCTTTGCTTTGAACTTTGAGCATTGTAACTTTGCAGATGTTGTTTATGCTCAAACAGCAACATTACACACTAACTTAAGTCAGAAAAGTGAAATCATAATCAACCACCCCTTTAATGAAGGCAGTTTTCTACTTCATAGTTTCAAGCATCATTACAAAATGTCTGACACCCAAAATACAGCAGTAAATAAAGGAGCAGAGTGATCGGTCTACTGAGTCATTCAGTGAAAGGGGCCGTATTTCTTCTGAATATCAACCAATGAAGTGATCCTTTCAAAGCCTGCCCTCGAATGCCATTTGCTTGTGCTGCAGTCAGTCTTTAAACGCTGGAGACACACGCTCTCAGAGAAAGCGATTAGTTAGTTCACTTAAAAGATTCATTAAAGGTCCACTGAAGTGCCTTGAAACATGCAGCATTATTCCATGTGTTTACATTATTTCCACTGAAACAGGAAAACAGCCCCCTTTTTAAAATAGCCAATAGTGTTTCGTTTATATCACAGCTGGTCAGAGCTGTTGATCTTGGTAAAGTCGCATTTGACAGCTTATGAAAGCCACAGTCCAATAGAATCCCCTTTAAGATTGAATATGAAACTGTTACTAAAGATGTTGTTACTAAACAGTGATCATAATCATGCTGAGGATGTGTAGATTGAAAAGTGTGTAATTTATGTTGGTGCATGGCACCGGTGTTTTCTCTTCCGAGTCTGTCTAACTGTTTCTCCTCCTAATCTCCTCAATCGCTTTAAAATATGTAATTCTGTGTAGAATTCAAATGAGTCCGATACGTTTTGTGGTCAGCACTGACTCGATTATATGATCCGCTGTGTGTATCGTGTCTCTGAACCGGAGCTGCGGTGGTTCATGTGACACTAACATGAAGCCAGACTTCATTCGCCCCAATGGAAAGCATATTTACATTGTCTGAATTGTTCCCTATCCCCTATATAGTGCACTATGTGCCATTCACCATATTGAAATTAGTAAATGTGTGAACAAGTGACCGATATCAGCCACAGCTTCAGCTTCTATTTATAATGTAGGGGGCGGAGCTTCAGATTCTAGAGAGCATTTGATTGGACAGAAAATCTGATGAGAATCTGAAGTGCAGAGTGATGTCATCAAATGATCCATATTGGCAGACTGTAAGTTTTGATCGCTTATCTTCTAAATGCGAATTTTGTCATTGTTTTGGAGCACACTAGCTTATAGATAACAATAAGGCTATATTCATTCTAAAAGCCAAAAAACTTGCAAGGTAATACTGAACGTAATAGCAGACTGAATGTTGAACTCATGTGAACTCATTCGAATTCCTCAGATGAACTTGATGTCGTAATTGTTGAGCTGCTTAGACCAGTCCCAGTAAACAATTACCGTAATTCATTGTTGAAATATGGTTGAAAATAAGTCGGTCCACCTTGGACTGGTTTACGACGTAATTTCAGCTAAGTAGTTTCGGCCGGACTGTTTGACTATGTGATTTCAACTGATCATTTAAGACAGGATAAGTCTGTTATACATGCTAAAATAGTTATATTTATAGAGTTAATAGTTATAAAACAAACTACCAAAACATGTTCATTATTATCTCAAATAAATTTAAAGAGTTTTACATATTCCATCAAGACGTTGAAGACCGACCTGTTTTCAACGTTGAAAAGTCGTAATTAGACATTGAAGATTTACGTCTATTCAACGTCTAATAGACGACTTTTTGCTAGCTGGGGTGGATCAGGTTAAATTGTGAAATATTTTTGTTTTATTTATCTGGTTTTAGATGCCATTGGTTCTGCTGGGTGTTGTAGCAGGTAAATGTAAATGTAAATGTAAATGTAAACCACCATGACCAGTGTAGCCATGTATAACTAACCAGCCAAAACCAGCATGACCATGGCCAAAACATACATAACTGATAACAAGCAATAAGTTAACCCAAAACTTCATACAGAAATCAGTTTTTATTGTTGACCTCTAACTTTGACACACGCCATTACACTATAGTGTATTGAATGTAATTTATTCCTGTTAAAGTCCTGTTGACAAAAGGTGCTACATAATTGAAACTTTAGTATGGCAGTGGATGTATTTGACCGCATGCTTTGGTCCAGTGCTGGATGAAGAAGATATGCTGCCATCTTCTGGCACTTGATGATAATTTCTAAAAGAAAAGGTGCAGTGAATCATATAGTTTTATCAGAGCCGGACAGTAACAGAGTACATTTACTTGAGTACAGTACTTAAGTACAATTTTGAGGGATCTGTACTTTACTCGAGTATCATTTTTGGGGAGTACTCATGACTTTACTCAAGTACATTTGAGAGGCAAATATTGTACTCTTTACTCCACTACATTTCTATCCATAACCGTGAGTACCCGTTACTTCTTCTAAAAAAAAAAAGAAAAAAAAAAGGAAAAAAGAAACATCTCGGAAACCCTCAATTTGTTGTTTCCCTCTCAAATGTGATTGGATTGTGCAGGCGTCACTGATTGGGACAGCCTATCAGCAATCACCTTCAGCTTTCCGCCAAAGTCAACTCCATGGTCAGATTTAGATAAGAGACGAAACCATGGACTAAACAATGGATGAAGACGCAGCAGGTCCATCCCGGGAGCGATATTTTTTTTTCCAGGATGGTAGGGGAAGACTCATGAATATTCATTAGGGAAGTCATCCCTGATTGGTCTTAATCCCAGTGACGGGTAGGTTTAGGGGCGGGGTTAGGGAGGTCATAAGACCCCCAGTGACGGGTAGGTTTAGGGGTGGGGTTAGGGGTAGGTCATCAGACCAATCAGGGATGACTTCCCTAATGAATATTCATGAGTCTTCCCCTACCATCCTGGGGAAAAAAATATCACATCCCGGGAATGTGCCAACCCGTGGCCCCACCTTGCCAGACTATTTAAATTTTCTGAACAAGTTAATGATAGTTTTCGCTTCAAGTGTTTGCTGTGTTTACCAATGTAAGCACTGTGGCAGTAGTAATGCAATATTTAGAAAATGTACTCTTGTACTCTTGATACTCAAGTACTTTTAAAAACAAGTACTTTAGTACTTTTACTTAAGTAGACATCTGACTGTAGTACTTTTACTTGTACTTGAGTAAAATTTAGCAAGAGGTATCTGTACTTTTACTCAAGTAATGTAGCTGTGTACTCTGTCCGCCTCTGAGTTTTATAATGACATTCAGTACAGCAAAAAGTGCATTGTGGACTTACCAAATATGAACAGTGTTTTTGCTTATATTCTGTGTGGTTAAGTGTGTTTGTGTTATAACTGTGATTTAAAATTTTTTTTGAGATTGCAAGTAGTTAATTTAAGTAGAGATAAATAATCTTAAACCATCACGCGAATTAATATGACTGGAATTGGTTTATGTTTGCTAAACTAATTTTAGCTCAGCTGTAAGTAATTTTATATTTATTATTTAAAACACATTACAACTTGAACAGTTTCCATGTGATACAGTATTTATTAAGTTTTATCATTTGGTTTCAGTCGCGATTTCCCCCAAATAGATTTAAGGTGCATTTCAAACAAGACAATTTTCATCTTTTTTTTTTTTGTAATATGCATGAGTAGATGTTTACAATACAAGCATATACAAGCATAAACACATTTTAATGTGTACAAAGTAAACTAGTACACAAAGTACCCAACACTTACATTCAAGTTCAGACCAGGCCTAATCTGAATATCACTTGGAGAATATTACTTTTAGAGATCGCAAGCTTTAGATTGGATGGGTTAGAAATAATACAGAAAAATAGAAAAAGATTTGAACTAGCAACAGAAGGCTTAACTTTGTACTTTCTAAACATTACCTTAATGATCTACACAAAAAAGTCATCCTTCTAAATAACTAATTTGCTATATAATTTGGCTTCCATAACAGGCCCGGATGAACAACTTATTTTTGGCCGGAAAAATGCTTATAGAGCATGCCCTTGGCTGTGTCAAGGGCAGCATCAGCGGGCACTGGAATGTGTGGGGCAATGCCAGCACCCTCCCAGGCCGGACCCTGAGCAGCGTCCGAGTGCTTGATGGGAATAGACAGGAACATATCGCTTTCGCCCACACGGAAGGCCTCTGGGGGGTGACAACCTCCACGGGTTGTCTCACCGATAATCATTGCACGTCCCAGCCTTTTCATGATAAAAACAAACTCCTCAGCAGCTCCAGCGGTCACACCACTGGTGAGGATTATTAAACTCTTTTTGCTGCCATATCTCTTGCCTAGATAGAGAAGAATTGCACACTTAATTTTGCAGTATGAAATATGCATATAACAATATGCAACCCAGACAGCAACAAAGTGTCTGCCCAGATCTGGTACATGTGGATTCAACGCATACCGGATGTGGGCCGGATCTGGGCCGAAACTATGTTGCTGTCTGGGAACACATAATCTACTTCAGGACACTGCATTTTTTATGTTTAGATAAAAAAAGCTAGACCAGTTTTGAAATTGGTCTTCGCAAAGAGTAAAATAATAAATTAAACATGTCAGTTTAGTAATGTACCTGTAAGTTGTGTAAGGGTCAGAAGATCGCTTGTGGTATTGGAGGGTCTGTCATAAACGTGGTCCAGCGCAATCTGCTTGTCACCATCAAAGAAGTATGAGCAAAAGCCAGCGATAGAAGAGGTAGCTCCACCAACATTGTTCCTTGAAAAAAAATTATAATAACAAAATTGATCGTAATATCAAATTATGGTCAAAGCCGGTGGATTAAAAATGTGTACATTATTGAATTTCATTCAGAACTGGCTATTTATTTAGCTGGATTTATAGTGCGAGAAACAATTATGCAATACAATAATCACCTCAGATCAATGATCAGCGCGTCAGTGTCAATCACTTTTTTCCAGACATGTTCCACAATGATCTGAGCAATGGCAGCAACTTGTTCAAAATCTCCAAACATGTCAAAGCGAAGGTAACCAATGTTGTTTTCAAATACATCAGTCTGGAATGAAACTTTGATGAGCTCAATGAACATCTCGGGTGTGGGATTCTGGAAGTTAAAGGAAAATTGTCATTTATAATTTTGCCTCATCAACCAACACATCTATGAATTGTTATATCTATCTATCTATATATATATAATGATTTACCATTGGAGGAAGTGCAGGAATATTGCTGGTGGTCTTCAGGCATTTGTCCCCTGACAGTTTTAGGAGGTCCGCTGAGAGCTTTACTTCCAGTTCTTCTTTTGTGGAGATCAGTTTGTATTCCCCACTGGATGCAACAGCTCCCAGCTTCTCAGCGACATCTTCCCCAACACTTGGAAATGCATAGTTGTCTGCAACCAGTGTGGCTGCCGCCTGAACCAACCCTGGGATTTCAGTACGAAGTTTAATGATTGCAATGGCAGCGTCAAGGGCATCTTCTGCTGCAACTTCAACATCTGGTGCCACTCCAGTGATTTCCCAGCTCTTGCCAGTGATGGGGTTAATAGACTTAGCAACTGGCACAGACACATAGAAGTCGGTGTCACCCACCTTGATTTTGGCCATTTTCATAGTTCCCCCAGCTGTTTTCTCCCCAACGATTGTGGCCCTTTTAAGGTGTTTAAGGCAATAAGCAACATCTTCTGCAACCCCAAGAGTATCCTTGCTTGTCAGAATGATCAAGGGTTTGGAGGTTCCATATCTTTTTCCCAACAGGGTCGGCATGGACCACAACTCTATGGTGAGGTCGGACGTGCGATCGTACACCGAATCAATGTGGATTAATGGCTCAGGATCAGTGTAGTAAGACACAATATATGGGATTCCGGATGTCTCACCACTGACAGCATTGCGGAAGTCAAGAATCATGCCAGATGTTGGGAGCACTTTATCCCAGATGTACTCCAGCAAAAGAGGCCCAACTTTCTGAGCCATCTCCTCACCAATGATGTGCTGAATCTTCAGGTAGCCAATGTCGCCATCCAGGATCTCAACTTTGACCGTGTCTTTGATCATTGCGGCCAGATGCTCCGGTGGGATGTTAGGCATGGCTGGTGGTACCTTAGGAACGAAACCTGGCTCGTATGTGACGTCCACTCTGGAATCACTAATTGTTTTTTTAACCCCATCAGCCAGAACACTGGCAAGGGTGGTAGGATCTGAAATGCCGAGGATCTCCGTGTTACTACTCGCAGCGTCAATTGCCTCTTCCAAGCCGGCGAGTTTTTCTGGTGAGCAGTAGTTGTCTATGAGTATTTTTGCCATATCCACAATAAGTGTTGGGGAGAAAGCACAGTGAGCCACATTACTGAAGATCAACAACGACGCTAGTAGAACTACAGCTTGAGCCATTTTGGCAGGTTTCGGATTCCTGCTAATGCGGCGCAACTGAACTCTCCTTCTGCAGAGAGGTTTGTCAACTGAGTCTGCTTCGACAGTCAGGTTTCTGTTAACACATGCATAAGAAGCTTTTCCTCACAATAAAACCTTAATCTCATTAGCCAAAGTTCCTCAGTTAGAAAATAGCAAGCTAAAATGTAAGTTACATATATGATACAATAATATGAAGCACTTGTAGTTAAATTAATGGTATTTATTTATATTTACCTTTGTAAGAGTGTTTCTTAAATACAGTATTAAGGAAATGAAATTCATGTGTATCAAATAACATTTTGTTGTAATTTCAGTGGCTAAAATGTATACAAAGGAAACATTTACTGATGTCCTCTTTTTTATTTTATTCTATAGCATGTCCATTTTTTACATTAGTATGAGTATACAAAAGCACACCATCAAAAGAGCATTCTGGTGAAAATTATGCTAAACAATTTCAGAAATATGTCAGAAATAGCTTTAAAAAAGGTAAATTAATTTCTACTACATACACATAAAACATTAAAATAACTTAAAGTTAAAATGCTTTCGACAATGTTTCGACAGTTTTACTGTAAAATAAAAAAGAAGAAGAAGAAGAAAAAAAATAATAATGAAGCCCCTAGTTGTTCTATTTCCCTGAATTTTTCTTTTGTTGTTTTTTGGCAATTATTTTCAGGGCAACATTAAGTGCATCATTTGCTTGAACTGCTACATGTGGTTCAACCCCTGACACACTCCATGCTTTTCCAGTAACTGCACTCAAAATCACCTGGTTGGGAATGGAAGCATATAGGAGGCTATTCCCAATTTGGTATGTTCCACTTGAGAGGGCGCCTCCGATAGTGGGCTCTCCAATTACAGTGGCCCTTTTCAGGTCTTTCATTGTTCTAGCGAATGCCTCAGCGGCTGATCCAGTTATGTGACTTGTCAGGATATAAATGTCTTTCTGAAAGCCGTACCTCTGTCCTAGCACTTCTGGAAGGGTCATAACCTTTGTCGCAGTTGTTGTGGAGCGATCAAAAACAGTGTAAAGGTGTTTCAAGGGTCGTGCATCAAAAAAATAGGTGCAAATTAGTGGAATCGCTGTGGAATAGCCACCCGTGTTATACCTCATGTCAATTATGAGCGTGTCTGTGTTCACCAGCTTGCTCCATACAGCTTTGATGAGCTGGGGACCAATTGCTCGCACAACCTTTATGTCTTCCATCATGTCGAATCTCAAATAGCCAATGTTTCCAGACATTACCTCTACTTTGAATAGGGCATCAATGATGAACCCTACCTCTTCAAGGGAAGGGATTTTGGGGATGTCATGAAAGGATTCCGGTTCAATTTCACAGTAGAAAATGTGCAGTCTGTGGTCACCCGAGGTCTCTTGGAGATCTGCAGTGAGTTGAGATGCAAGAGATTCATAGTCAACAACTGACCGGTACAGTCCCTCGGTTAGTTTGGACTGTAACAGTCTACTCACTTTAGCTTCAACCTCAGGTACAGTGTAATATTTTTCCAAGAGTTCTCCAACTTCTTGCACTAAAGCCTGAATATCCTTGTGAAACGCAATGATTTCATGAGCTCGCTCAACTGCATCTTCAGCAAGTACGATGGCATCGGGAACTACACCGCCTCCAAGCCAACATTCCCCATTTATATCAATGAAATTTATGACAGGGACAGTAATGGCAAGGCTTGTTTCTTCAACTTGAAAAGTCTTGGAGTGAAGGAGTGTTCCAGAGGTGATTTCCCCAATAACAGTGCCTCGGTGCAGGGACTGCATCAGGTAAGCGAACTCTTCTCCAGCTTCTGCTGTGTAATAGCTTGTCAAAATATAAATACCCTTTCTGGAACCATAGGACGGTCCGCTGATGTTACGGAGAGTGTGGAAATCAACAGTCAGGTTTCGGATGCTGTCGTAGATTGAAAAGAGGTGAGTGTTTGATGAGATGTCGAACATGTAGGAAAGCAGAATTGGCAAGGCCTCGGTGGATCCACCGGTGTTATATCGCAGATCGATAATCAGATTCTCAGTGTCTTTGACAGGTTGCCAAACCTTCTCTTTGATTCGATCCTCTAGTCCTATCAAAATGGTGGGTGTTGGGAACCTGTCAAAACGCAGATATCCATTGTTTCCTGAGAGAATTTCCAACTTGAATAACGGATCAATAGGATTATCAAAAGATGAATGGTCTTCTGGTGTTGCATCCAGGCCATTGTCAGGCAATTCTTGCATTGTCTTGATATTTAAACGAGGGTCTTCAAAGACCGACTGCAGCTCATAATTAAGTTTCGCCGCCAAGTCCTCCTCAGAAACCACTGTGAAAAAGTCTGTTTTAGCGAGCTGATTTAGCAAAGCAGGGATTTTATCTTTAAACAAATAAAATCGTTTAATGATGTCTGACACTCTTTTAACTGTTTTCGGTAGTAATTTCCTGACAGCAATGAGGGACTTGGCTTTGGCAACTCCTTCCTTCGGGTTGACTGTGACGGATGGCGAAACCCCGTTCACTTCCCAGCTCTGTCCTGTTACAGGATTCACAGATCTAGCAACCGGAACCGTGATATAAAACCCAGAGTCCCCAACGCTTAACTTTTCAACCTTAATAGAGCCTCCAGCCGACCTTTCTCCAACAATGACAGCTCTTTTGAGATGTTTTAAGATGTAGGCAACCGCTTCAGCCACGCCCATGGTGCGCTTGCTGATTAAAACGATCACTTCTTTTCTTTTCCCATATCGTTCCCCCAGGAGGGTCGGCATCGTCCACAGCTCCTTCGTTGTGTTAGTGGGTCGCTCATATATTGTGTCGATGTGCAAAAGTGGTTCAGAGTCGGAAAAATAGGAAACAATGTATGGCAGACCAGATAGCTCTCCCGCCGTGCTGAAACGGAGATCAAAGATCATCGCTGACGTATGCGCAACCTTCTTCCAGATGTTGTCGTGAAGGAGGCGTCCCAGTTTAGACACAGTCTCCTGACCTATAATACGGTCAATCCTCAGGTAGCCAACATTGTTATCCATCACCTCCAGTTTAACCGTGTTCCTGATTAGCCGTATCAGCTGTTCAGTAGGCAGCGACTGAAGTGCAGGTGGCGTGATCGGAGTATAATTAGGCTCATAAGACACACTCAGTCTGGGATCATTGAGTGCACCCTGAACGCCCGCAGTCAGGACTGATGCCAGTGTTTTCCGATCGGAGATGTGTAGGATCTCTCCGCTGCTTATGGCTTGTTGGATTGCCTCCTGCATACCGACTAGATTCTCTGGGAAGCAATAGTTGTCAAGCAGAATTTTAGCCATATCCAAGACAAGCGCAGACTGAAATGATGCGCCGACGAACAGAACCCGACAAGCGACTATGATCAGGGCAAAAACTCTTACAGTCCCTGCCATCTTTCGCCGTTGGTTGTTGAATTTTGTCTAAGCCAGAGGTTTTCGTCCATTCATTTGGTGGTCCTTTGGTAGATAGAACAGGTTTTTGACAACAGCAACCACATAAGAGGCTTTTGCTCTGAATAAACCTTTAATCGCATTATCTGCAGTGCATCAGCAAGACATTGACAGATCAAAATCAATAAATATGGAAAAAATACTCTCTAAATATAGATATATCTTTCTAAATACACAGCTTCATCATGACTTAAAGGGACAGTTAAACAAAAAAATTTACTTACATCTGTGGAACACACAAACACATTTTTTTTTATGTCTTGGGATTTTTTTTTAAACAAACAGATTAGTTTTTTTCAAAATATCTGTTGTTTCACGGAAGAAAGAAAGTCATACAGGTTTGGAATGACATGAGGATGAATGAGGAAGATGTTTGTTTGGAAGAAAAGTAAATCATATTATGGAAGGCTAAATGTTTAAGTACTGTGTATTTATTGGTTCATCTGTCTTTTTTTTGCATTTGGTCTCAATGGTGGCACTTTATTTTACAGTCCTGTTATTTTACTTATTATAGTAATTACAATAACTGGGTAATAACTAGGTACTAACCCTAAACCTAACCTTTACCCATGTAGTTACCTTATAATACCCAGTACTTTAAGTATAAGTACACATAAGTGCATGTAATATAAAATAAAGTGCAATCATCTCAATGTTAATTAATCTCAATGTTTTTGACCATGACAGGGGTCCTGGAAACATTTTAAGCATTAGAAATATTTGAGTGAAATTTGGGGAATTATTTTCCAGTATATGTGTCTCTTTACACATTTGCTTTTGGATTATAGTCCAGTCATCCCTGTCGTCATGAGGAAAATAAGGTCAAGCTTTCAAAGGTGACGTCTGGGTCAGGCTAATGATGTGATTACACTGCTGAACAGGTGACTGATAAATAAACACCAAGATAGAAATGCATTTGTATATGCAACACCACAAACCATAACATATATTTCTCACCAGGCAATTTAGACAGTGGCTTTGATTGTATAACATCAGAGCATTACTCTTTTTCTGAAAGAGGCTCATTTATTAACTCTTTGGCAACAACTGTAAGTTATTCACATACCGAATAGTTCTTGTTTTTTTTAATCTTCTTATAGATTTCAACGCTTCATTCTTTTCTATTATTTGTCTAAATATCAGAGCATTATCGTGAATTTAGAGGCCCTTGCCACTTTTACAGGATGAAATTATGTAACCCCACATTCACTCAACACTAATTGGTGCTGCACTGTTAATCTTGCTTTATCTTTTAATGCTCAGAGTCTTATGCAATTCTATCTGATGATTGCATGTGGCCAATCAGAGATTGGGAATCTCATTTTAAGATGACTAGAGTTTTGTCCAGTGTATCTGATGGGAGAAAATGTTTCTCAGCTGGAGATAGAAACAGGTTTGCATGAATATCTGTCTCTGAAACCCTGAAAAGTATTGCTACGCTGACCTTTAAAAAAAAAAAAATAAAAAAAAATAATATATATATATATATATATATATATAATTCCACAAACACGTCCTCCTCACTATGTCTGAAATTTACCAGAACCATGCAAATCCTATGAAGTTTGTGCCTTTATAAATTCCATTATGTTGTTTATCATTTGATGATCATGCAACTACAGTATTTGTTAAGATCTAATGAATTTTAAGCTATTACAAAACAGTGTAGGCTACCAGTTCTAACCAACAATTGCTTACCTGACTGAAAAGCTCCACCAGCAGCAGAAAGAAAGCACTCACCACACACACCACAATGAGCTTGGCTTGCTAAAAATGTATTAGGAAAGCCCAAACTGAAATTACTTTGATGCATGATTTCTTGCAATCAAATAATTTTTGGACTTTATTGATAAAATGTAAATCAAATTACATCATTGTAAAACAAAATATTTTGTATGTAAATATATATGCTGGACATACAATGGATTATATACAAATCTTTTTGTGGGGGGAGAAAAATAATAAAATGAATGAAAAAAAAATAAAAATAATTAGAGAGCCGTTTGTACAACAGGAAGAAAGAATACAATTGTAAGTTATATCCACGAGCGTCAATAGTGCTCAAGCCCTGAATGTTTCCTTCTGGAACTCTAGTGGGAGGTATTGCGTAAGTTTTGTTTATTGTATATGAGCATTTCCCTGATTATTTTTGTCTGGAACAACCCAGAATAGGTCAATTTTGAAGCCAAGCGGGACCACAGGGGCATTGTCCCTAGCTAAATTCTCATTATGCTCCATCCATATATATTTTTTTAAATGAATTCCTAAAGAACTAGATATAGGTTTAAAATGCTTAGAAACTTTGCAGATGTAGACCTGAAACAAACACAAAGTACATGCAAGTACACGTCACACTGAGAGCACTGTCAGTGCACTATTACTCTTACTGTTTTGAGCAGGGTAGATCTTACAAACATGTTTACAGCTTTATACATCATTTGGGGGTGTTACTCTATCGCCACCTTGAGGTTTCTTACTAGTATGTACAGCTGGACCGCATGCCTGCAGTGCACTGGGCAAGCATTGACATCTGTTTTTGCATACTTGTGTAGAGTGTGTTGCTGTATTAAAATGTAAAACAAAAATCTCTAAGGGGGAATATCGCCCCTGATGTTTTGGTCTATGCTGCCAAATCCTAGAAAAGCCCCTGGGTATGTCCTCAGCTTGTCGGCATAAGTGAAATGAAAACAGAATTATGGAGTCAATATAATGCCACAGTTGTTTGCAAAAGAATAAAGCATTGCAAAAGAGAATCAAGTTTTGCAAAAGAAAATTAAAGTATTGAGAGAAAAAAGGTTGTATTGCATTCAAAAATAAAGAATTGCAAAAGAAAAATAAAGTATTGAGAGAAAAAAACAAGTTTTGCAAACAAAAATAAAGAATTGTGAGAAATAAAGTGTAAAAATAATGTGGTGTTTTTAATGTGCAAATTCATAAGTCAACATAAAACGTGATTTGAAATCGCTGGTGTTTCTGACGTCACAAACTACCTTGTAACCAATCAGATCAACGTGTGATCGTCAACCAGTGGATCTCTGAGCTGAGTGAGTGAGTGGAGGCGGGGCTCATTTGCATATTCATAGAACCGCGTATACTAAATGAGGCAAGAGTGTTGAGTTACATTCAAGCTATTTTAAGGCATGAAGAAATGTGTTTCAAGGAAAAAACTTTTAAATACGTCATTTTGAGTTTTAAGGGATACAATAATTGACTACAGGGGAACTATAAGCTTTTTTTTTACAGCTGTCATTGATTTTTGCAACTAGTGTTTGCAAAACTTATTTTTTCTCTCTAAATACTTTATTTTTCTTTTGCAATTCTTCATTTTTGTTTGCAAAACAACTTTTTTGCTCAATACTTTTATTTTGCAATAGGCTGCTTTATTCTTTTGCAAATATATGTGGCATCATACTGACTTTATAATGGAAGCTGCCTTTAACTTCAAGAATCTCTTTTATATTAAAAGTAATTTTTAATTATGCTACACTCTTAAAAAAGGTTCTTTATTGACATGTATGGTTCCTTTAACAGGTTCTTTATATAAAAAGGTTCTTCTGATTATTAAAATGTTCTTCACTTTTAAGAACTGTTCATTGCAAGGTTCTTTGGGGAGCCCAAAATGGCAGCGCTGTGACAAATGGGAATGATAAAACGAATGCTGTCATTTTCCAGATGAATGGGTAAGCAGCCAAACACTACCTACATCCACACTTTGCTACTTTCATCTCCTCGTACAGGTTTCGGACCGTGAGGACGCCCCTTTCCTGGTACATGATGGCGATTGGGTCCAGCTTGGTCGGGACGCAACATGCCTTGTTTGCCTTTTTGGGATTGCTCAGGTTAACCAGTGTTTGGATGATTGCATGTTTGGAGGGGCTTACGTCATCTGTCAGGGGGAAGTGACACACCCCTTTGCACTCATAAGCGTCATATTCAGGTGGAGCCACGATCCATTTATCCCATCCGATGTCTTTGAAGTTCACCTTCAGCGAAGTTCTCCGACAGTAATTGTTCTTCGCTTTCCTCTTCTTCCTGGGGTGCTTGTCCACAGGAACATGATTCTCCACAAATATCGGCTCCTTCTCATGAAGAAGCATCTCTTTGACCTCATTCATCGACTCTCCCTTTCTGTTCCCGAGATCATCCGAAAAAACTATTAAGACTGCCGAGCCGTTGTCCTCTAAACCCACGCTTATGTCAAGAGATTGACAGTTTTGTTGGATTTCCACCTGGAGTTCACCCGCCCCGCGTCCAGAATCCTGCCAAATCCTGACGGCGCTGGTCACGTCGAAAGCCTCCCATGTGTTTCTGGCCTCAGTGACGTCTCTCCCATCCAGAAGCTGTAAAATGTTTGTATCCTGCTTGTATTCTACGCCGTAAACATGAATGGCTGTGGATTGGTCAGCGCAGGTGCTTTTACTTCTTTCCCAGAGAGTGAACAGCCTTAGCTGGACTGATGTGATCTCTTCGTGATTTGGGATGGAAACGTTGAATAGGAGCCTGTGTTGAGTTTTGTTGCCGTGTCTGATGGAATAAATAACATCTGTAAAGAACAGAAAATAGAGATTAATGAACCTTTTCACTCATATACAAATCATCAGAATTGCATCTACCTTAGAGATACTTACCCTGAATGATGAAGCTTCGGATGACATCCGACCGAGGGATGGAAGTCTTATCAGACGCATATTTATTATAGAGATCCATCATGAACTGAGGAGGTTGAACCTTTCTGTGTTCTTGCGGCACGCCTGATAAATTCAGCTTCCTCAAAAAGTCTTCCTTCCTGAAGCCCAAAAAGCTCTTGAAGACATCTTCTTCCTCAAGGTTTTGCTCTTCTCCCTGAATGAACATTGTGTCTTCCAGACTCCCTAAAGATTTCCCCTCGCAAAGCCCAACTGAAGTAGCAAAATTGATGGACATCAGAAGAAGCAGATATCGTAAACCCCGCATCTTTCGTTTGGTTCCCAAAGCGGATAGGTGACCGTCTGCGGCAAGTTTTACATCTGACTTTGGTTTGTGGAAGATCCTTTGAAATCGGGGTTCCTCAAGTGAACCTCAGGTTCACTCCCACGTCCCACGCTAAGCAGCACTCTCTCCGGAAACCAAAATAGTAGCATAGCTATTCTTATCTTTGACACCAAAGTCGTGGTTTGAGCGTTGTTATCTTGAGGAAGCTTGTAGTTAATGAGGGCTCTGTAAACACTTCGGGAACAGACTTTGAAAACTAATGAGAGTGATTTTGACGAACCCTTATTTACAGGGTCAGACTTCTGGCTATTTTTACTGAAGCAACTCCATCACTTCTGAATGTGTTTGTGTCTGCACATGTAAGATGCTTCAGCTAATCAGCTTCAGCTATGATAAATATTAACATTATAGATTCCTTTCATTTTCATTTGGATTCATTTTCATTCAGCTGGAATCAGGCTGTGTAAGAGTTAATGGGTCTGAGTTGACCTTTGCCCCTTTGTTGCAAACAATCTATGTCCCTAATACAACTCATTAGGTCTTTATTCACAAAAATTCCTCCAGGATTTCAGTAAAAAAACAAAAAACATACCAGTTTATATACCAGAAGAGCACTGAAGAATCTGGTTTAAGAAATGTTTGCATAAAAAGTCAATACAGTACAGTTTTGAAAAAAATAAATAATTATAAATGACATGAAATTGCTATAAAAATACAAAACTCTCCTTTGATAAAGTTTCACAAAACCTCTGAGATGTTATTATTTTATTTTAAAATCCATAATCTATTGACTTTTCTATAGCTATGGCTAATCAATCCATCTGTTCTAACTTACGGGTCCGTCCTCGTAGCGGAAAAACAATATTATGCCAAATCACAGAGCACTAGATGGCAGCATTATGCTGCATTTTCTTCATGTCGTCTGTCTTTTCATGCAAGATTCCAGGTTTAAATCCTATAGGTTACACTTTATCTAACAAGCTTACAAATCAAATCAAATGCTTATAATGATTTATGGCAACACTTTACAATAACGTTTCATTTGTTAACATTAGTTAACTCGAACTAAAAATGAACAATACTTCTACAGCATCTCTTAATCAATGGTAAAATAATACATTTATTAATAGATTTTTTTTTAAAATAAAACATGAATTACATGAAATTAATGAATTACATAAACAATTTGATTTTTATTAACTAACATTAACAAAGGTTAACAAATGCTGTAAAAATATATTGCTCATAGTTATGCATTAAAACTAATGTTAAAAAATTAGACCTCATGTAAAGTGTTACCAGATTTGGTTACACTTTATTTTAAGGTGATGTCATTACATTGTACTTACTCAAATAAGTACTGAGTAATATTAATTAACTACATGTACTTACTATAGAGTTACGGTTTAGTTTAGGGTTAGTTACTTTTAATTATGCATAATTTACTGTTATTGTTATAGTAAGTACATGTTGTAACGTGTAACTACATCATCTTAAAATAAAGTGTTACCCTGGATTTATTTACAGAAATCCATTTAAATCGCTATGTTCTTTTAAATTTGTTATGTACTTGTTTCAAAACAAAAACAGTTTGGCTTACTATATGTTAAGGATTATATACAATTCATTAAAAAAAGAGAGTGGAAAGAGGATACGATGTTTGTGTGCAAAGATCCAATATTATTTGAGGTGTCGAGGTCTTATTTGCAGAGATAAAAAGTTGATTTTCGGCAGTCCCTTGAGCTGAGTTCATTGTTTTGCAGGTTGTGTTTATCTAGATGTCCATTATTGACCTTGCTCTCCTTACCGACAGGCACAGGTCTCCACGGACATGCTGGGATAGACCTTCACTAGCATGTTCCTGCTGGAGTCGAGGAACAGCACAGCCAGAGAGCTCATCGTGTCGGGAACGCAGCACGGCTCTGGGACGCCAGGCACGATCCCCACGGCTCTCACTATACTCTGGATGGTCGCATGATTGGATGGACGAACAACCTGCATTAAGAGAAGTAAAGGTTGGAGAAAAACTACTGTCTTTTAATAAGGTTAACGTGACAATGCCCAAATGCATTTCTTAGTCCTATCCACCCACCTTATTTTTAAAGTCACCATGACATCAAAATGGACAATTTTTGTGGGGGAATATTGCAGTATTTATTATAAATGACGTATCAGTGCACATCATTATTTCTTGAATCAGAATAACTTCCCCTCTTTCTTACAGCATCTCTTCTCTGATGACGAGGGCGGGGCAACCTGTCACTCACATGAGATCAGCCAATAGCAAACCACAACCATCCAATCAATTCCCCACGGACAAAATTCAATCAATTCCCCCGTCCACATTTTTTCTTGTTCAAGAAGTGATTCTATTTATATTTTTTTAACTGGTAAAATTATCAAATGATTTCAGCTCAATATTCAAATGAATCTTTCATGTCCACATATTAATTTTATTTTGTTGAGCTGCCGTGCAATAATGAGATAATGTACACACTGCCCAGCCAAAAAAAAGTTGTTGTTTGGATTTAAATAGGCCTATGATTGGATCATTCTTGCTGTGATTATTATGTTTCTTGCATGTTATATGTTTGGCAACAGTTCCTCTAACCCTAATTGATGGAGTGTGTAGCTTTTCATTTCTTAAACACCCATGTAGGAAGACACATATTGTCCATATATCAGGATGACAATGTCAAGATTCATCAGGCTCAAACTGTGAATGAATGGTTGTGAGGAGCATGAAGAATCATTTTCACAGATGAATCGGCTCCTCTGAGTCCAGACCTTAAATTCACTGAAAGTCTTTGGGATGTGCTGGAGGAGACTTTACAGAGTGCTGGACTCTTGCATTGACAAAACAAGATCTTGAGCAAACATTGATGGAAATTCATGTGTGAAAATGATTCTTCATTGTCCCTCCCAACCATTCCTTCACAGTCTTAGCCTGATGAATCTTGACATTGTCATTCTGGAATATGGCCATGATGTTTCTTCCTACATGGGTGTTTAAGAAATGAAAAGTTACACACTCCATCAATTAGGGTTAGAAGAAAGAACTGTTGCCAAACATATAACATGCTAGAAACATAATAATCACTGTAATCAGGGAAGCACCGATATGAACATTTTGGCAGATACGATAACCGTTAATTCTTTATATTAGAATGCCGATAACCGATATATTGGCCGATAAATTAAATCCAAATTTTTATATAGTTTTTGAGAGCCTGATTACAAAAACAAAAGTCTCACCATTAAAATACATGTCCCAACCAAACAATAATAATGATGTTCTCATTATAATTTTATATAGCCTATATGTCAGACTTGTGTTGCACTTAACTAGCCTATATTTTCCTTTTTTGAAGTGATTCCAATCATATTTCAAGCAATTCAAAACCATCATGTTGAACAGTGCACATCTGAAGTGTCTCAGCTGAAGGAAATAATCCATTATTAATCGGATTTAATATATCGACCACATTTTTTTATTGGACCGATAACGATAACATTAAAAATGAACATTTATCGGCCAATGCCGATATATCGTGCATCCCTAACTGTAATAATGATCCAATCATAGGCCTATTTAAATCCAAACAGCGACTTTTTTTAAGGCCGGGCAGTGTACATTCAGACGGTCATCATACACAAAACTAACTAAAATATACAACATAAACTTGTATTCCCTTACCTTTGGAATCGGGAATCCACAGGTTCCTGCACAATAGTAGGCATCAAATGCTTTCGGCGCTAATATCCATTCGCTCCAACCGATGTCGGCGAAGTCCACCCTCAGGTAACGGCGCGCGCACACTCGCGGTTCACTCCACTGCTTGCGTCTCGCTTTTTTCATGGTCTTCTCGTCAAAGGTGAGCTCCTGTGACCCTCTCAATCCCTCGTGATAGTCCTGGCCTTTTGACAACGGTTTGGGCTTTTTCGCAAAAAAGCCGCTGTCCCATAACTCCCTGCTCTTCAGGTCGTTGTACTGGACGTCAGGAAGGTAGTTATTCTCCAAGTGATCCAGTTCCCTTCTGATTCTAGTGCTTAAAGAAGCTGTGGGCGCTTTGGTCCTGGTCTCCTCGACCACAGGAGACGGACTGTATCTCTGTAAACTCATAGCAATGCTGTTTGGTTCAGTTATGGCAACGTCATCAGCGTATACGAGAATGAACGGCAGACTGTGAGGAGACAAACGATCATGACGTCTGTGGTGACCAAAGTCAAACTCAGCGGCAATCGATAGTTCGCCAGTCACATGGGCTTGTTTGATGGCTGATGACACGTCTGTAATCTGCCAAAGCCCCTTTCTGTTTGTGGACAGTGTGATGTTGCACAGCTGAGAGGGGATGGCAGCGTTTGGTGATGTTCCTTTAATGATGAGATGTGTTGTGGTGAGTGACTGAAGGTTCTGGAGACGGCATGCGGATCCGCGGGAACGACGGCAGGCCCAAGGACGCTGACGAACTTGCTGGTCAAGAAAGTGTAGAGTTGACGTCAGTATCGCCTCTGAATCGGGGATGGAGGTCAGGTTGAAGCGGAAAACTACTTTGTGATGGGAGAGCTCTGAAATAAGGCGTGAAAACGTCACAAGTCATTAATTGCAGCTTGACGATTTGGCGTGGGTTTTACGCTCATGCATGCATGTGATTGACCAGTAAAGTTTCCAGACAACATCCTCATAAACAACACATTTTTCACATTTTAGATTTAACATCCGACCACATTCTATGGTTTACGAGGTAGTTTAATAAAAAGATAAACACGGCTCCTGAATCGGTCTCTGGCCATATGGTAGTGTTTAGTGAGCCGCTCTCAAGGTTTCTTTCTTTCTTTTTTTCTGTTTCCACTAATACCCTCTCTGTGTTTTAATAGCACACCTCCAGTGGAAACTTAGCAGCTCTGAAAAACTGAAATAATGGGAAAAATGCTATCTGTGCATGATTTCACATATGCTTATCATATATAGCCTAATTCATTTTAATCCAAGTGCATGTGGATTTTTTATGTACTGAATATTCAAAAGATGGATCATTGGTCTTTTTTTCCCCTTGTATTTCCTCAAGGGTTTCCAACAAATAAAATACTGTAATTAACAGTGGTCACACTTTAGTTTAGGGTCTAAATTCTCTAATTATTAACTACGACTTTTGCCTCAATAAACTCCTAATTACGGTTTATTAATAGTTAGTAAGGTAGTTGTTAAATTTAGGTATTGGGTGATTAAGGGATGTATAATATGATCATGCAGAATAAGGCATTAATATGTGCTTTATAAGTACTAATAAACAGCCAATATGCTAGTAATATGCATGCTAATAAACAACAAGTTAATAGTGAGAACTTGTCCCTAAACTAAAGCGTAAACACTTAATGAATGCATAAAACAAAATTATATTGTATTTTATTAATTATTTATTTATATGTAATGTAATGTCTTGTATTGTATTTTTGGAAATATGATGTAGTTTATTAAATATAATTAAAAAAATCTTGAAAGTTAAAATATAGCCTAGATACATTTTGGAAGCACAAACAGCGTGAAATGAAATATGAACTATAAACTTGCATTGCTGTATTTTAAATCGTTTTTTAGTTGTTAGTTTCACTCACCTTGGACTCCTCTAAAGCTTCGGATTGTATTGACGTTCTGTCGATGTTGATGATGATGCTTCTTGCTGTATTTATCATAAACTCTGTACATATTAACAGTCATCATGTCTCGAGCAGGATTGTGGAATGACGGTTCTGTTGCAGGAATATCTCCGTTCAGCTCCGACGAGTTTACTAAGCAAACTTTGACGATGTTTAGACAGAGAAAAATGTGAGCCACCACCGCACAAATTGATGCCATATTCACAACTGATCCCTTTATAATCGAGTAAACTAGACGAAAGTGGAAGACTGATGGAAAGCTCGGCGAGAGAAGGACTGATAGAGTCGGTGGAGGATGATGATGATGATGATGTCTCGCGCTCATACACTTGTTTCTCACTGATGATGACAGATGATGACGTGCAGCCTACGAGAAGCTTAAAGCATCTTTCTGAAGCGATGCAGTTCACACACACACACACACACACACACACACACCTCTGCAGCTCATACTGTTTCATACCACGATCCTCCTTCACTGTTTTGCACTTTTTGTAATTTGTGGGACTTTTTTTTTTTTTTTTACAGTTTTTCTCGATTGTTTACACACATTTTTTGAAAGCATGCCTCATATTCTCAGAACTCTACACACAAATCAAAACACACACACACAATGGGCAAAACCCCTCAATTCTCCTGCAAAATGAAACTTTACATTCAAAACAATGTTCTCAAAATGGTATTTTGTTTTCAAATGACACACACAAACCATCATATGAAAAGACATTTATAAGAACCAGTTGAACACTGATGTGCTCAATGTAAAACACTATGATGAATGCAAAACACTTCTTCTCCATTCATCATTATGACTTAGGCTTTTTTTTTTTGTACATACAGTGGTCTACATACAAAACAACAGAAGAATTTACTGTATACAGTTACAGTAAAAAAAAAAAAAAATCCAATGTTGGCATCCATTGCTCCATTGAAGAGCTCACCTGTTGCCCTTTTATGCTAAAGCTCTGATTGCTAATTGTAAAACTGTGTGACGGGTGTTTGCCCATGTGATGAGTCAGTGTGCATATCTGAATGGCAGTGTGTTCCTTGTGAAAACAAGAGATTTTCTGCATGAAAACTGTGCCAAAAGCAGAGAATTGTGTGTAGTGTTTTAAAAAAGGTGTGTTTTAGAACTGCAATTTGAGTGTAAAGCAAGAATTGTGCTTGTAGTTTAGCAGAATTGGTTCAGGGGGTTGGTGAATGAGTTACATGTTGTGGTCATTGTGTCTCAAGTACCAGTATTTGTGTGTAAACATTTGAGAAAAACTGTAAATGAAGTGTTATAAGTTAAAGATAAATTGTAGCTATACCTTTAAAATGTAAAACGTAGCCTACCGGTATCTTATATTTCGTAGTGACGGACAAGCAGCTAACAAAGAATTAGACAGTTTTGCTTTCTAAGAGGTTTTATTGTTTTGTCTTTCCCATGGCATTATAATTCCCATACTTGTAGCCTACAGTAGGCTATTTCAAAGTTTTGATTTTTTTTTTAAAAATGTTGAAAATAGTCGTAACAAAGACTTTTTACTGGTATGCACTAGCCTATATTTCGCAAGTTTTTAGAGCATATGGTGACAAAAACAAATAATCTATTATTTATTCATTTATTTTACAGTAAAGTACATCAATAAGTCATGTTAAAGAAAATCATATTCTGCTTTGAAAGTTTGCTGATGTTAATTGTACAAACTTTTGTATGAGGAACAAACAACAATTTTTGTACAAACTTTGTATAAAATGTACAAACTTTTTTATGAGGAAAAGAAAAACAATTAATAGCTGTAAAAAAAATAAAATAATACTGTTCCCAATTCCATTTATTGTTTTAATGACGATGTTGATGACTTTTGCAAATGCCAGAAATCTCAGAAAAAGCCCAGGATGTGGCATGTATGAACAAATTCACCAAAAAATAAATGTTCTCTTGAGAAGATAAAATAAATTTGCATCACAAGGAATTAAAGGTAGGGTAGGCAATTATTTTTGGAGCAGCTAGCAACAGCAAGTTAGCTTTGAAAGCTATATCACCCTCCCTTCAGAGCGTCTCCAAAGCCACGCCTCCTCCAAAACACATGAACGCGTAGAGCAGATTCTGCAAAGCGTCAGGAGACGAGAGATGGTGTTAAACTACTTCATGTCTCAAAGCATATAAAATTACAATAATAATGAACATAAACTGCTTAAAGATCTCTGACCTGTACCACCTGACTGCTGCAGATTCATTTCAGCGTTGATAGTGTTGCCATTGAAATGCATAAATTCGACCGCTCTGAGTATAATATCCTCCGCTCTTCCAAATGACAGTAGTTATGGTGTGAACGCAGCGTAAGCTTGCTGTTTTGATTCAGGAGGAACTGTAAACTGTAAAAGGCGGCTGCTGTTTCGTTTGCAGTGCTCAGTGACTGACGTCTGTCTAACTCTGAATAGCATGAAACGCGCTGATGCCGTGTGATGTCTGCGCGAGCAAGTGTGCGGAGGAATGGAAATACATATGTTGACAGGCAGGTTTGGACATCGTATTTGATGAACATTATATGGTCCTATGCCTCACACAGACTATATATATATATATATATATAGACCACTTAACTTAGTGATTGCTATCAGGTTGTGAAGAGACTTTCAACCAGCCTAACAAAAATAAATTCTGAAAATAAATCACCTACCCTGCCTTTAAGCAGTCACAAAGTTAGTAAAGTACATCATAAATGTTTGTAAAATGCACTGCATTTCTTTGATTTTGTGAGGAAAACAGATAACGTGGGACATCCACTCATTCTGGAATGTAATTGTAAATGTAACCTCTTCAGTCTGTTTCTTTGGATTCAAACAGTTTGGTTGCTCACAGTGCTATAGGCCCGTGAAAGAGGTGGTGACAAGCCATTAAAACACTTCCAGCTGAACTGTTCAGCACAGTTAGGGATTTCTTTTCACACTGGGCTTTACATGAACCTCAGTTTGTTCTCAACTTTGCCCTATAATGAATGATGAAGCAGAAAGGTTTGTGATTATATGCAACATCTTACAACGCCACATTCATTTCTGTCTGCACACCTTCACTCAAGATAAAACAGGACTTTAGATGCAGAGTTTGACCCTTAATTCACCTGAACAGAGCAAATAATCAAAGTCTTTATAATGATAAATCTGTGTGATTCTAAACATTGTACAGCCATACTAATCCATCTTACAGGAGCAGAAAATTGTTTGCAAACTCAACTGAAAGGTTGAATAATATTGTGGAATATATAATAATTTGCCATTTGTTAACTTTTCATGGTTGTTTAAATTATGTACAAAAAAGAAAAAATCCCAGAAGCAAGAATGTCCAGGTGTCAGGCATTTACAGTAGAGTTTCAGAGTTATAAATGGCTGCTAAAATAAGGTAAACCAATCAAATCTTTCCAGTGTTTTAGTCTGAAAAGGACAAATATGTCTGGTGCCCTGTAATAAATCTCAACAAACCCTTTGCAGCCTCTCTAAAACCGAAAGCCCTCTCTCATTCTCAAGCTTTTTGCACCGAGTGCTCATCTAAACCAAAAGACAGTGTAAGCGATGTTGTTTTTGGACCCTCACCAACCTCCTACTTTTTTTTTCAGATTGCTGGCTCCAGCTAAATAACCATTTTGACTGATTCGGTCATGGATGTCCGTGGGCCATGAAAACCTCTGTCAACCGCCTCATCTGTGCCAAGATTCATCAGTGGCTTGCCTTTTGACAGCTCCAGTCTCTCAGAAATATCCGGCATATAGAGACCGGTCGTGCAAAACGGGTTATGAACAGCTAAATGAACTATATTTGCATTTCCTGAAGGAAAGAGTAATTCAGAGCTGCCTGAAAATTTACCATTGCACTTGCACGCTTTTGTTTTCTGCATAACAGTAGTTCAACACATCATCGAGAATCAACTCATAATTCGGCAAATTATATGCAAATATATGTAAGAAATGCATATATTTCTATGACATCACTGTAATCAGTCATTTTTGAATGGAGAACATTCTCTTTTTCTTTTTTTTTTTTTAGAAAATTACATTAAATTAAATAAAAATGTCTAATTTGTTGGCTGGAGCATGACTTCCAGAAGCGGTTGTGACTTTGCCTGTATTCTACACAACATCCGGAGACATAAAATAGATCATCAATCATTAGGAATATCCTAATGAGCGCAGAGACCACTGGAACGTCGACCACAAGGAGGAACAACCAGGAACGTTGCCTTTTTCTGAGTGACAGCCCTTCACCAGACGCACGTTCTGTCTACAAAAATCCACCACAATTATCCAGCGTTTATCTTCAGGAACCATCTTCTAATACATACACTTCTCAAATCACGTTTCCGTGCAATTCTCCCCACCAAAGCAAAGCAAACAGCATAATTTATTGCAATTTTCCTGTCAGAATCACAGTTTATTCACCATCAGTACAATGAAAAGCAGGTTTACTGTGTCAAAGGACAAGTTGGATCATGGTTTGAAGTTATGAAGTTTGACATGATCTATATGCTGTACAGATGGCAGTTTAACTTGGGTTGCTTTGCAAAAGATATTTTTTTAAGTGATATCTATGAACAGTAATCCTTTAAGATAAGAGTTGAAGTGCAAAAAAATATGAATAGACAAATAAATCAAGCCTTGTGCAAATTAAATTCAAATGAATGTGTATTTTTTTTTTTAAAATATAGATAATATGAAATATGCCAGACCATTTTTTTCAGAAAGGTCCCTCTGTATTTTAATAAAACAAAGTAAGACTCTTATACCTTGGTGTCTGTTGGGGTCAATGTCAGTTTAAAATTACAAACCACATTTTTGTAAAAGTAAAGGATCCAAAAGGGTTTTATTTTCGCAGTGATGCCATAGAAGAACCATTTTTGGTTCCCCAAAGAACTTTTCAGTGATCAGTTCCTTAAAGAACCATTTCTTTTCTTAGTGAAGAACTTTTAAAAAATCTAAATGAACCTTTTTCCACTATACAGAACCTTTTGTTGAATGGAAAAGTAAAGGAACCAGAGTGTGTGATGAAATAAAACAATGGCTCAAGTACATTACCCTTTTGAGGGGAAAAAGAGAAATAGGCTACTTGAGTGCAAACCCTTTTTGGCTAATGGATCAGCCACTCTGTTCAGTAACAGATAGTTTTGATATGTTTTCTGCTGAAAGTCAACATAAAGTTCTGTGAATGATCATTATCACTTATCACCATTTGTGGTCTGTGGATGTGGTGATATAACAGCTGTTCCAATGTCTTGTGGGACAGCTAGTCAAAGAAGAGGCCAAGACGTTCCTCCCTCCTCGTTTGTGTATACATACGCTGACTAAAGGAGAGTGTGACTGGTCATAGGCCGTTGTTTTCTCTCCTCACCGTTATCAATCACTTCAAGGGCTCCTGAACAGGAAGGCCATTTTCCCATCATCACTCCGTCGGCAAGACCATTACACTCCACATTAATGCAGCGCATGGCCTGACCATTGGCACTGTTCTCTGCACCTCGCTATATCTGCTTGTTTCATTCTCCATAAATCACCCTCACTCACTGCCTGGGCTGGATTTCGCAGAACTGTGAAATGATTTTCCATTTTTTGTTCCCAGCATGTTTTTGTTAGCACAGTATGGTGCGTGAGCTGTATAACTTCACAGGTCAGATGAAACCATTTGGTAATGTAAAAAAGATGCTGCTTTTTTTTTATTTTTCCCCCGCCTTTTTCCTTTGCATGAAATTACTCTTACAGGTGAGGCACAGGATAGATCTATCTATCTATCTATATTGATTGCACTTGATATCTTAATTCTGCTTTTCTTTTTCTATTATTTTATGAATTTTAGCAAAACTTTTTTTTAATCTTTTTTTTAATTTGGCTGGAACAATTCTTACATGATATATATACAACATAACATGCTTATGGGTTAACTTGCATTAAACTTGTTCATTAACAGTGTTATAACAGTTAAATGACTTTAAAGTTCATTAACAATTATTGAAGGACTATTGAATTATTGAATTGTCAGTAAAAATTATCACATGGCTGCATCATATGGTAGTTTTTCTCTCTCTGAAGTGACTTCATCCCACAGAAGCACACAGTCTGCTCGCAGCATCAGGACTTTGAACTCTGCACTGCTGTCAGTCATGATTAGTTCTGCTTTAATATGGCTGCCCTGAACCTTATGCTTCTGTGGCTGCATGATCACTCAACCCATAATATATGAAATAAACTTCAGTGGTGTGGTGTGCAACTATTTGAGCTTATTTTTTTAATCATTTAAATTAAAAGGGTTAGTTCACCCAAAAATGAAAATTCTGTCAGTAATTACTCACCTTCATGTTGTTCCAACCCCGTAAGACTTTCGTTCATCTTCGGTGCAGCGCTTCTGGGTTGTACGTCAGAACGTAGGCTCACTATTGGCTAGCATCACACACATCACACACATGACCAGCGTCGGCCAATAATGAGCCTACGTTCTGACGTAGAAGCGCTGCGCTGTTACACTACGTGAACTCACTCAGAGGCCCAGAGAGAAGGAAATGAATAGTTGAACAAAGTCGTTATTTTTGTTTGTTTTTGCGCACAAAAAGTATTCTCGTCACTTCATAAACTTAAGGTTGAGCCACTGTAGTCACTTGGACTATTTTAACAATGTCTTTACTAACTTTCTGGGCCGGCAAGTTTCAATAACATAGAAGCCAAGGAACTTCCCTTTTTAAAAAACGAGGAGAGTCTGCAGGAGAACGTGACAGAGATCGCAATAAAGCGAGAATCAACATTGGCTCTGGCTTCTCAGAGATGGCTAGAAATGAGGGATTTGAAATGTTGTAAAAGCGAGGAGGAGATGCCGTTTTTATTAGGCTACTCAACAGGTGAGTAAGGTATTTTTATTTTAAAGCATTATCTGTTATGGAGGGTAGTTTTGTGATGGAATTTATTTTCAAGGAAGTAACGTTAGGCCTACCGTCTTCAGTCAGCTTGAGATCCTTCCAGCTAAACTTCTTCTTCTTCTTTCTTGCTTTTTACGGCGGATCGCAGACAAATATGTGCATTACCGCCACCTATCTTGGAAATGGACCATTGACACTTCCTATACTATAACCTCTCAACCAACATAAATTCCCCTTATTTACCCGCACAGAGGCTTCATAGAGTTTCATCCGGCGCTGCGTGTTCAGCTCCTCCGATTCCAGCTAAACTGATCATATCTCTTAAAGGGATAGTTATCCCAAAAATGAAAATTCTGTCAGTAATTACTCACCCTCATGTCATTCCAAACCCGTAAGACATTCGTTCATCTTTGGAACACAAATGAAGATCTTTTTGATGAAATCTGAGAGATTTCTGTCCCTCAATTGATATGGGCAACTGAAACTTTTAATGCTTCAAAAAGTTGACAAAGAGATTGTAAAAAATAATTCTGAAGGAGACTTGATCGCTTTCTATGATGAACAGATTGAATTTAGGCTTTTATTCATATAAACATTCAAGTCACATCAGTTGTGGTTAACAGAAGCTTGCAAGAACCAATGATGTTCATTCTCTTGTTACGCAGCACGTTTGAGCTTCCTCAAAAGGTTTGTTGGTTGAGCTTCGGTTTATGTTTGCTGATCAATGTTTATATGTGAATAAAAGCCTAAATCAATTCATATGGATTAGTTTTACGAACTCTTTATGAACTTTCTGAAGTGTCAAAGTGTCAGTTGTGTAGCTGTCAATAGAGGGACCGACAGCTCTCAGATTTCATCAGAAAGATCCTCATTTGTGTTTTGAAGATGAACCAAAGTCTTTTGGGTTTGTAAAGACATGAGTGTGAGTAATTTTCATTTTTGGTGAACTATCCCTTTAAACCTAGTAGTGAAAGTTTTATGCACAGTCAGGCAGAGCCTAAGCCCAACCAAAACATTTTCTCCTGAAAAATACAGGCAGTTTTGTTTTTTTAAACCATGGCAAAATTTAAATAGTGTAGCCTACCTTTTAAGACACAAATGAATTACTCAGTCAAGAGTAAATGTAAAAGTCATGTAAAACTAGAACCAAAAGGACTATGCAAAATACATGTATTAGGCTATGCTTTTTAAAATATAAATTTAAAATAAAAATGTCTCAGAACTGACTTCAAAGTGTTTTTTAAAATGTTATTTTTGTGGTTATAAAATGTTATAAATGGTGTTTATGGTTCAAAAAAGCATCTGCTTATTTTGATTAGCCTTACCTCTCATCAACTTGGTTAGGCATTTCACAATGGAAAATAAATAATTTGCACATGTACACATTTTACATTTTTATCTTTGACCTCAGATTTTAAAAGGAAGTTGCTGTGTGCTGAATTTTCAAGGTCTGGTGAGTAATTTGATTTAAATTAAGATATTATTATGAGACTGTTTTTGATAAGTTGTTTTGGTAACTCATTGTAAAACATCAAAACCAAATCTTCAATTAAATTTGTCACTCCAGTTATGATATACAGAGCTCTCTTTTCTCAGGGCTCAACAATCACCGCGATATCTTGTTTTACCTGAATTATTTCCCTATTATCCTATATGGTATGTGATATTGCTGTGGGCCTTTGCTGATTTCCAAGAATTATTGTCCGACCCTTGGATGAACTCTCAGCATCGAATCATTGAAAAATACGAGCGCGCTGTGGCCACTGCTGCATTTGTCATTAAGCTGAAAGGTGCCTCATAGATTTAGTGCGGTCATACTGCATGCATGTTCCTGTTCCCTTGTGTCAAGTATACATTCAAGGTTTAATCTCCAGATAAAGTCACAATTCTCGGTAGCTGATCTCTTAATTAAAGAGAAACTATAGAAAGTCAGAAAGGGATTTTCACAATTGATTTATCAATCAATCCAGCCACAATCTACTCTGCTTCACCTCCACGCTGACATTTAAAGGTTTTGTTTTCTATCAAAAAAGGTTTTATTATTAAAGAATAGTACTTTCAATAATGTTTTTAAATAGGTAGGCAGACAGCTAGATAATATAGCTAGATAATATAGCTAGATAATATAGATAGACAGACAGAGAGAGATAGACATGACAAAATGATAGATAGATAGATAGATAGATAGATAGATAGATAGATAGATAGATAGATAGATAGATAGATAGATAGATAGATAGATAGATAGATAGATAGATAGGCAGAAAGGCAGATAGATAGATAGGCAGATAGATAGATAGATAGATAGATAGATAGATAGATAGATAGATAGATAGATAGATAGATAGATAGATAGATAGGCAGAAAGGCAGATAGATAGATAGGCAGATAGATAGATAGATAGATAGATAGATAGATAGATAGATAGATAGATAGATAGGCAGAAAGGCAGAAAGGCAGATAGATAGATAGATAGATAGATAGATAGATAGATAGATAGATTTTACGTCCAGCATCTCAACCCGATCTCATGAAATGCGTCTCTATAGCACGCATTGTATTTATCATTCAATTTCTATGTGAAAATTAGTTTTTTCGCATGCATATGATACGCACTGTAAACCCCTTGAGTAGGATTAGTGGTGTGGGGTACGTGCGTATTATACGTCATAAAGTGCGTATCATATGCATGCGAAAAACTGCGTATCATATGCACGAAAAAACTAATTTTCGCATATAAATTGCACAATAAATACAATGTGTGCTATAGAGACAAATTTCATGAGATCAGGCATGTAGACATTCATCACTGCTCCTCCACCTCATTCTCTCTTTCTCCACCTGCTCTTTCTCGCTTTCCTCAATGAAGTATTTGAATCGGAGGCCATCAAAAGCAAAGGTCCAGCCAGCATATGTGAAGCTGATCAGACATTTGGGCAGAGATGATGTGGCCTGTTGCTATTCCCATCCAGCAGCTCTGTGAAATACAGCCCGCAGCAGGATGAATAGAAACACAGCAGTTGATATATTTGATTATCGTTACTTTTTGAGATTCCCCAGACATCAGGGTCGGGTTCCCAAAGACTGAGTCAGTAATTTATTTGTCTGGAGATGGATAACATTCCAGTTCTTCATTTCCATATGGACGTCTCTTTCACTTTTCTTTCCCTTTCTGGTTCCTTCTCGATAAACATCTAATGTTCAAACATTTCTGCGAGGAAATTTCCTTTCCTTCACATCTCTTGTTCTCCGTGAATGCCTATATGGCTGCGTGGGTTGTGTGTGTGTGTGAAACAGTGGACTACTTCAGTAAGATAAGTGATTGTTTAAACAGCGCTCACGCTCCATCAGTGCGATGACATTGTTTGTGCAATGGCCATCAGTCAAGTGCACTGACCAATTGAGTAAACCAGTAAGTCGTCCATCTCCCCACCTTATGCACGAACTGCTTTATTTCATCATGAAATTTTTATGTGCAGAAAAAAAACAAGATGGAAACTTGAGCACTTTTTTTTCTTTTTTTTTTTCGGGAGAGGTATTTAAACAAAAGGCTTCTGTTGTTACTAAATCAATGTTAATTTGCGACTTGGCAAACATTCGTTCAGAGGAAGCTTGTGGGTAAAGGATATTTTTTCACATAGATATCTTGTGTCTTTTTGTAGCGCAAATTCTATACTTACACTCAAAGTGACCTTGTAGATATGAGAGGAAACCAAAAAGACTTGCTTGAAACGTATGTCATGGCATCTCAAGAGCTAGGTTTTATTGGATCGTGTTTCAAAGCAAACAATGAAGCACAGCTACACCTTTGTCCAGACATCATAACATCCGACGGTCCCTTCTGAAGCTTGAGGAACTGCTAAAGATTACATGAGTCCTGCTGCCAAAGAAGGGTAGACAATACTGTGAAACTCCAGAACACTGTTACCAAAATAATAATAATAAAATGAAATAATGAACTACAAAATCCTGACCACAGGCAGTCATAAATACGTTGTTGTTCCAAGACTTACACCACATGGGCAGCTTTTGGTGCGGTGGAGACTTGCCCAGTTTATCAAAGGGAGATATTTGAACCAGATGAGGAATCTGAGCCTCAAGTTAACAGCTGAGACTGGGGTTAACATGCTTTCATCAGCTGGTACAGTTGAGAATATATTTGGGTGGCTGAAAAGATTTAGTTTCAAACCTCTAAATAAGGGATGATGAAAGAAGTATCACAATTAAATCCTTGGACCTTTAGCTTCATACTTAAACTGAAGTTGATCGAGGGGAACTGGCTGCAATACCTTTTTTTTCTCTTTAAATCGCATGCATAAAAGTATGAAAGCTTGTTTCTGCCACAGAATTAAACCTAATTCAATCCCACAATGCACCGCAATAACAAGTGTACAACCGATGTATGCTCAACGGCTAGAGAATACCCATAATGCACTGTAAGAGTCGCACGCACGTGAAATGATTTCCTGCGCGTCGCCAGAAGATGGCGCCCGCAGCTCGATCATCCATCCATCCATTTTCCAAACACAGCGTAATATCATACAGGTATAAATTCCATTTAATTATTAAAGGCACACTGTGAAACTTTTCAACCTTCATAATATATTTCCAAGATCCTTGTGATGGTACATCGACTTACAATAGGTTGAATGACGCGTCTGCCATAGCCTGACGGGGTCTGTATCGCTTTTACTGGCACTATGTAACTTCGGGTTCGGGTAGTAACCCGAGCACAAAAAGAACTACAAAATTCGACTGCTTTACGGCATACGTCACTTCCCCCACCACTTCCTCAAATTTGGACGTGAGAGGCCAACCAGTGTTTGTTTTCGGCTTTCGTGCATATGTTTTTGTCATGGGGCTGTTTGACCAGGTGTAAATGCCCTCCGAAACGCATTCAAGACGGATTTGAATCCGATCGCTCAAACCACTTCAGGAGGAGGTCTGAGACGCATTCCAGACGAAACTGGACAAGTGTAAATGCATCTGGTTGTTGAAACCACATGTAAATTGTACTCCTCCCAAAAATGCTAAAAATAAAAACGTGTGAGAGCGTGTTATAGGCTATATGTTATAGACAGATATGACAACGCTACTGGAACACGCATCACCGCAGATGAGAAGCTGAGCATAGGCTATTCATCAAGACAACGTGCAAACTATCGCAAATCAAAGTGAAAGTAAGTCGCAGACGCTTAACACACAGTCATCATCATTAAAAGTAAAGAAATGAAATGATCTTACCAGGGCTGTTACTGCTCTCTCTTATTGCGGTCTTTGATTTTGAAATTTTAGCTGATGATCAATAAAATGCTGTTCATATCTGTTGCTTTCGGTGACGTTGCTTTTCGGTGACGTATCTGTTGCTTTCGGTTTCATTCATTTATTGCTGATAATTAGACCAGTCCAATAATTTCCACATATATCTAGCTAGCTTTCGATTATCAGAGCTGTTAACAGACTTGCTAAAAAAACACTCGTTTCTCTTACGTGTTTTTTTGCGTTATGTTTTATTGCCTAGCTTGCCTCACAAACTAGTTTGCCAGCTGAACTCAGGTGTTGTGAGGTGTATTTATCACGTAGTCCTGAGGGATATCAGACGACGCTGTTGACGTTGATTCTTGCGATTATCATGAGAACAGTTTTTAATATCTCACATAATTATCAGGACATAAATAAGCCTAACGTAGAGGTTGTAAATAGTGTAAACGAGCACAATTTGCAAACTATTATGATAAATTGCAATAATCATGTCTTCGGAGTCTATCTGTGCCTATTCCATGCCCGATGCAGGTACCGGTGTACAGGGTGGGAGGTGGGGGGGTGGAGGGGTATTTACGACAGTGCAAGTATTCCATAGCGACTCTAGGGGTCGCTGTTTGACAAAAACACAATTCCTTCACAGTGTGCCTTTAAATTGTTTAGATAAGGTTCATACATGCTAGTTTCCATGACAGAGTTCAAGATAAATCTTTTAATTACTGCTGGAGCTGCCAGTTTGATTATTAAACAGCAAGCTGAAACTATGCAAAAGTGGCAGCCCTCAAATCACTCACTCGTTTTCATTCACTCCTTCAAGTGGACCATATTGGTGGAGTAATGTAGGGAATAGTGACCCAGACAGCAACATAGTATTGGCCCAGATCCGGCCCGATCTGGAACACGTGGATTCCACAAGGCCCAGATGTGGGCCGGATCTGGGCTGAAACTATGTTGCTGTCTGGGAAATTATAGTATAGTGGGTGATTTTGAACACAGCCATATAGTATTCATAAAACAGGGGGTGAAAAGCACCCAGGATCTACTATTTCCGGTGAGATTCTGAAGTGGATGGACACTTTACCATCCCGGTCACCGTGATTTTGCAGAGAAAGACATGCTCCTGGAACAACATATTTTGTTGATCCTGGAACAACATTCCTGTCTGAAAATGTAGGCCTAACCATATCCCTACCCCTAAACCTACCCTACAAGTAATCCCTAAAATCAGAGTGAAATGATAGGTGAATAACACTGATGTAGAAGCACCTAGCCCTGGTTGTAAGCCTAAACTTGACATTAACTGTAAATATGTCCCTCAAATCTGATTGGTTGATCGGAATGTTGTTTCAGAATCAACAAATCTGTTGATCCAGGAACATGAATTGGTAAAATCACGATCACCTTACTGTCCCATGAGGCCACAGGAGAGAATCTGTGAATGGAGGTGAAGCGACGCAACTGATGGTCACATGATAATAACAACATGGCGGATGTATTATGTCACATTCATGCTATACAGAACATACTTTTATACTGGTCGCAAAGTAAGTTTCAAACCAAATGTAGTACCTATACAGTATGCAATTTTGGATGCTGCGTACAAATACGAAATAAATAATTATTAGTTAATGAGACCCAATGTTCTGACACCAGCTAATCTCCCAATTTGGCTTGCTGACAAGTCTGCAAACCCAATGTAAAACCAGCAACGCAGACTAGCCCAACCAGTCTGAACCAGAACACGTTTTTAGTAGGGTGGCTAAATTGTTGCCTTGGAAATTTTATTTAAAATATCATGACTGAGTTCTTATATTCTTGAAGCAGGATCATATTAGGTGAGTGCAGTGAATCTGTTTTTAAAATAACCTGCATTTATTTTCAAAACCATATATACTTATATTTCCTCTCATGGTCATGCATTCCATAGAGCTGCATTCAATCAGCTTCTCTGTAAAGAAGAGAGTCCAAAACTCTTTTGTTTCCCAGATTTTGATTTTTGTGCTTTGACACAAAATGATAGAGTCACAGTTCACTTTCCCAGTGATCACGATCCATTTGGAATCGGGGCATTGGCACATCTTTTCCCTCGGCTGTCTCACATCTGTCTCTGTCTTTATCCAACCGATTTACTGCGGCAGAATGTTAACATCTGTAGATCCCATACAAATGAATCTACCGTTTCATCACAGAAACAAAAATCAATCATTCTCAAAACTCATTGAAATGAGATTCTTCAAAGCTCTAGACTGTGTATTGTGAGAAAGAATTCTGCTGTAAATGAATGACTTCACTTATAGGTGATTGATGGAGGGAGTTGTGTTATACAGTGGTCTGTATTTTGAGTTTAAGAAATGGTTTAGAAGTGGTCAACCAATCTGCACACATCTGGCGAGACACAAGTTTTTCAATAGCTCTGCAACAATTACTGGCAGTAAATAACAGTGTGAGTTTTTATGATGTGTCTCAGGCTGATATCCATGCTTAAGACATAAAACAGCTCCTTAAAGTAAAATTCAGTCAGAAAAGCTGATGGGCAAGCTTGTAATCAAATCAGCCTAATTACAACCATTCTTTGCCATTTTAAATCCATAACTGTCATATGATTTCTATAAAAAAAAAGCTCTTTCCTTTTCCTTTGCAATAGAGTTTTATGAGTTACCAGTACTTGAACAAATGTTTCTTTGTTTGCAGGAAATGTCAACCATACAGGCTATTTTCTGGCATTGTAAAACCGAAATGAATTTTGGCAAACCGTGCAACAAAATTATTTCTGTAGGTGTTTAGCCCAGTATGATTGCAGGCGTCTAATGAGGGAAAGGTCACAGCAGTGTTGGATGTGAATGAACTCAACATGAGGCTGTGGTTTTCAGAGAGATTTACTATGCCTAGTACTCAACATGAGGCTGTGTCAGTATAACATTACTTCGAGGCAGTTGCATTACATGCAATTTTGCGAGGAAACAATGTTCAAACATGTATCAGCACCTAAATATAATGCCTTTGTGAGACTTTTACTTTATGAGTTTTTGAAAAACTGTGGTATTATGCAGCGTTTGCAGTATTGTGATAATGTGGAAATGTGCTATCCTAGATAAAATGGGCCAAGCCCAAAAATGGCTAAACACTAAGCTTTTAATTGTCTTAACCACAAATTATTGGTCAGGAAATTAGCAAAATGTAAGCAAATGCACTGCTTAAAAATCCACTGGTGTCTCAGAGAAAGTTTTGTGGCAGAATATGGGAAGTTGTGTGTGTGTGGAGTGATGAATCACAATGAAACATGAGTTGCCTTTATCATGTCAAGTTTTATAATATCAAGTCACCTTTATTTATATAGCGCTTTTTACAATACAGATTGTTTCAAAGCAGCTTTACAGTGATAAAAGGAAAATAATGCAACAAATTTTGTTTTGGCTGTACAGCAGATCTATAAAAAAAGTGTCATAGTCCAGCTTAAGTAAGTTCAGTGATGGTTAATTTTTGTTGTAAAAAACGTATTAATTTAGTTCATTTATACATCGTCCAGCTCTGTTCAGTTCTCATATAATGGTGTCAATTCAGGCAGATCAATAATATTGTTGAAAATTAAGTGTCCCCAACTAAGCAAGCCAAAAAACAAAGGTGACGAGCAGTTTCATATGATACGGTGAAATATTATAATGAATGCATGTCTACCACAGTGAAGCATGGAGGAAGAACTGTCATTGTGTGGGGAGCCTTTTAAGCTGTTACTACACTGTGAAAAGTAATTTAATGCTTCGGAGTACAGGAGAATATTGCAGACTGGCTTGCTTCCCACAAATGAAAAGTTTCTATCTAAAGAGAAATTATCCTAAGTATTTCTTCATCAAGACAATACTCCTGCCCACATTGCAAAGACAACCAAGAACTGGCTTGAGAACAAGTCCATTAGGCTCATGTTTGGAGTCCAGATTTGAACCCTATAGTGAATATTTGGTCTTGCATTAAACTCAAACTAACTGGGAGATATTTTTCAACTACTCATGAACTGTTTGAAGCCATTAACATTGAGTGGAAGAACACTGACTCTTCTTCCTGTAAAAAGTTGCCTGCAAGTTGGGGAAGACTAATTCCCCTATTTAAGTTACTTTATCTACAGTATTTGTGCAATTCTTGCCAACTTCCTGGCCAGTGATTTTTGATTAAAATGGTTTTTACCATTATTAGACCACTAAATATTTTGCCATTTTTGGCTTGGCCCATTTTTTTCAAAAATTCCCCAAACAATTAAAAGGTGAAAGAAATGTCAAGAAAAATAACACATTAAATCAGGGCTGCCCTGACTAAAGATTTTTCCAGACAACTAGTAGTCGTTCAATGAAGCCATTAGTCGACTAATCACACGTTTATATTAATTTAATTCCTTAAACATACACCTTTCAGACGGAACACATAAACAGAGAGTATTTGTTTTCCATTTGTATTGGTTTGTTTAAAAGTAGACATTTCAAGCGTTCTATAGATATATTTCTCATGTCTGTGAGGCAAGTAGCCTAAATGCTGAGTTTCGATTCATTTTTAGTGACGCGCTCCAAAAAGAAGTTCACAAAGACCAAGACAGCAGAAAGCGCATCCTGTTTGTGTTCTTTATTTGACCAAAGCACAATGTTTCGTTGTTATAGTGAATTTCCACAAATAAAAGTAGATCCTTTACAGTTTCGAATGATGTATTACTCTGACCAATTTTTTATTTATTTTTTTCTGAGGTTTTTTTTCTGTGACTAACCGACTAATAAAATGTTGGTCGACTAAGCCTTTTCTCATTGACTAAGGTTTAGTTGACTATTCGGGGGGCAGCCCTTGCCTACATGAAATCATTATGAACATTACATTTTGAAGTAAAAAAACTGAAATAGTATTTTCTTTTAAAGGGGTGGTTGATTATGATTTCTCTTTTTTAACTTTAGTTAGTGTGTAATGTTGCTGTTTGAGCATAAACAACATCTGCAAAGTTACAACGCTCAAAGTTCAAAGCAAAGGGAGATATTTGCTTTTAAAGAAATAGTTTTTTAAGGACTACAACAAACGGCTGGTAGAGACTACACAACATTCCTCCCGGGTTAGTGACATCACCAACCCTAGAAATTACATAAACCCCGCCCCCGGAACACGATTTATAGATTATCAAGACAGAATATGCTAATCAATGACTAGAAGATAACTACACATCAGCTACATAAATTCATCAACTAACCATTCAGAAATGTCCTGTTGCTTCTACATGTTGTCACTTCTTCTTGAGTCTCTCCATCTTTCTGACTCTGGTTTGCACATAAAAGCTATTGTAGCTCCGCCCCCTGTGCCGGGAGCAGCAGCTCATTTGCATTTAAAGAAACAGACACAAAACGGTGCATTTTTGCTCACCCTCAAAAAGTGACAACTTTAACATGCTATATAAAAATATCTGTGGGGTATTTTGAGCTAAAACTTCACATACACACTCTGGGGACATCAGAGACATATTTTACATCATGTGAAAAGGGGCATTATACCACCCCTTTAACATGTACTTCAGTCATTTTTATTTTATTTACAACTTTTTTTTAAAATATTTTTTTTACAATGTATGTTAAGTAATTATTAGTGGTATGAATGGGTGTGTTTGGTTGACTGAGGTGTATTTCTGATATCTATAGTTGTGATGAAACACTGGGTCATTGTTTCGCACACAGAATGGAGGGCAGTAGGGGGTCCCATCAGGAAGCCAGTTACACAGACAGAGGGACATTCCTGTCCTCCTATGAATGTTTTATTAGTGTGTGTGTGTGTGTGTGTGTGTGTGTGTGTGTGTGTGTGTAGGTTAGAATATTCACCCCTTAACACATTGCACAAAACCACAACAACTTATATGTGCTAGGATTGAAGCAGACAGGACGGTCTAACTGACTATATGAGCTTGATGGGAGTTCTCATGTCAAGTTCTCAAGCAATGCTGGTGATATCAAGCTTTTTAAGCTTTGAAGACCCTCGGATCATGCGGCCCAAGGCGAAATCATGAAAATGGACCCCACTTGTATAAAAGAATTTGATGTGGGGAAAAAGAATCAGTTCAGCAGTGCATCATGATTCTTTCTTTAACAATCTGAAATCACTTCATAAAATATAGGAATGAAATTTTTTGTTTTAAACTTTCACTGGCTCTACCACATTCAGTCAATTTTTATTTTTAAGCAAAGCATTTTTTTATATAGTATTTGCGAGAAATATTTATTTTGCCATTAAACGTTAAGGTTACTTTACAAATAGATTTTTGTTCACTATTTTTTATTTTTTTTTATTAAACTATGTAATGAGCCGAAAATTATACAGCTAAATCCATAAAATCTTAAACGCACTCTTGTTGGAAAGTCATGCAAAACATTAATTTTTAACACATTCTTACTTATGCTTTCAAGTCATTCTTGCAAATTTATCAAAACCTCCTCTATATTAAGATAACTTTATTTTGGTGACAAATCAATAGAATTTGGAATACATCACAGAAGAGGGCATTTAAACATTTTAAGTTTTCAGATTTTCAACCAGATTTGTATTGTTACAATGTTGGAAGTGTATGTAAATGAACATTGTTTTCTCTTTCTCCATGTTACCCGCACCCAGATCTCCCTGTTTTTTATTTATCTTTTGGTTTTAGAATTAGTTATTTTAGTACAAGTTAAACTAAATGACTATATATAACTTAAAAGTTTTTTTTATACATTGAATTTTATTTCCATTTTATTGTTGAGTACTTTTGTTGGTGCATTATATTATTTTTAACTTTTTTTCCCCAGTTTCCTGACAAAATTTGTGCAGTGCATAACTATGTTGACAGTATAAATGTTAATTTAATGCAACAAAAATGCAAAGTCAACTAACAACAATTTATGCAGAACTACATGCAAAAGTGAATACTGTAAGGTAAATCTGAAATTGCTTACAGTGATTGCACACTTTAGTGTTTTACTTAATTGGTTGTTTTGATAGTCCTGTTTACTGTGTTTTAACGTGACATATGACTGATTGTTACCAGTGTAAAATGAAATGAAATGACTTGAAATGGAAATCTTCTCATTTATTATGAACCATCTCATGGGGCCCCAATTAAAGCCCTCAGTGACTCTCTGGCCCTGCTTGGGTCTGAATGTTGATATGTTTGCTTCAATCAAAGTTTTAATAACTCAGAAGCAACGTGTCTGTCATCATCCCCCTCCTCCTTTAAAGTCCTGAACAATATGGCAAAGTCGATCCCCCTGAAAATGCCACAAAGATCCATTTTTTGGTCATTTTCGAGGACTGAAGGCATGCATTAGGAGAACGACTGCAGCTCCTGTCATGATGCTTACCGTTTTAGCCGTCGATGTGAATACCATGTGTTTGCTCTGACGTCAGAGAGAAGAAGGTGTCTTAAAGTTCAGTCCTCTGTATATTGAGTTGGCTGAAGAAAGGATGCCTCATCTGGTGTAGCGTAAGTCAGGAGATTGAATCGGCCTCTCAACAAGCTCACACTCTCGCTACGCTGGAAAAACAAGGAGCTTATTTCTCAGCTTTTGAGAACCATAAAATGTGCTGTTAATAATGGCACACTGATGTGGTTTGGCTCCTTCACACTAATGTGTCACTGTCTGGACGGGGCTTAACGGGTATTTTGGGGCGACATGCGAATCTCTGAGTGGTGAAAACTAAGATCACTACTGAATCTCTTGGTGCGGATTCACTTACATGCCCAGATTTATCCTCTGAACTAGAGCTTTCTGAGCTTAGACCACCAGGCGAAGAAACCATAACGAGAGGCAACTGTGAGATATTACGACAGGAAAGCTTCCAGAAAATTTTGTCCCTCACTCCCAGTTCACACCTAATTTTCACGCAAACGCATTTGTCTTGTTTTTCCCATCCACATTTTAGTTGTCCCTTTCTTGTACTGTGATCTTTCTTTATGCCTCGACTCAAAACTCATTACTTTTTTTAGTGTCGACGGCCTCTTTGTTTCAGCTATCAACCCTGTAAAGCCAGACATTTGAAACAACCTTTAAAGGGATAGTTCAAAAATGATATTTAAGCCATGATTTACTCACCCTCAAGCCATTCGAGATGCATATTTCAATCTTTTTTCAGACGAACACATTTTCAGTTATTTTAGAAAATGTCTTAGATCTTTCAGTGGTTATAATGTGAAGCAATGGGGTCCAGCAGATTCAAGTCGCAAAATGTGCATGCATCCTTCACAAAAATAATCCATCCGGCTCCAGGGGGATAAACGAAGGCCTTCTGAGGGTAATCCGTGCAGTTTTGTCGTAAAAATATACATATTTAAAACTTTATAGCTTCACATTATAACCACTGAAAGATCTAAGACATTTTCTAAAATAACTGAAAATGTGTTCGTCTGAAAAAAGATTGACATATGCATCTCGAACGGCTTGATGGTGAGTAAATCATGGCTTAAATATCATTTTTGGGCGAAAATCTAAATCTAAAAAACACACACAAGTTTGTCAAAAAAGCTATCAACAAATTCTGATAGCTTGTAATATAAATCAATTAGATCTTTATGACAGGATATCAGACTACTTACATAAAATGTGAGTACACAAAAATACGCCTTAGTGAGATGATATTTAAATGCTTAGTTTTATGATCAAATCTCTGTAAACATATAATGCAATACAATGAGGATTGAGATATGAATATAATGAGGATTGAGAGATGAACAAATAAATTATTTTTGCTTCAGTTTCAGTCAAGTAAGTGTTCATTTCGAAATATTATTAACAATATGAAAGTTAATCTTAAGTCTACTTTATAAAAATCTGTAAGATGTCACGGCAAAAAGACATGAACCACGAGCTGAAGGTGGATGTTTTTTTTTACAATTATACTAAAATTACTTTTACTTGCTTAAAAAGTCTAAACTATCAATCAGGCAACAGAAGGACTGTAGTAGATTGTGTGCAACTGGTTTTTCAGCAATAATTTAGAGGCATTCAAATTTTGCATATCAAATATACAGTAGGCTTTATAGGGTTAAAGTATAGCATTTATTATGCCAGAATAAAAATATTTACAAATTTATAGGTCATATACCATCACATATACTCTTTGTCTGTTCAGTGATATGACACCTGTATTTCTTTGCTTTTCCTGCCATTGCATGTAAATGTCATGCATTATTTTAATGTTTGATTGAATAAAAATGGACATGCTGTTGATTATCCACCAGTTTTCAGAAAACGTACACTAAGTCATCTGAAGTCATATGTGAGGGACAGACCGAAATTTTAGCCCTTGTTGACATTTGAAAATATTCAAAATCTCATTTGCATTTGTTTTTAGCATTGGTTCTCGCATATGTTGTATCCATGCAATTTTAGTGTGCATGGTTTAATATTTAACTTGACTTAAATGTTGGTCTTTTCCTCATGCAAAGCAATTGAATGACTTTAAAAGACTTTAAAAGGAAAAATGTGATAGTGTTGAGTTGACTACTTTTATGGTGGTTTTCTGCAGCATACAGGTTTGAAATTGTGAGTAAATAATTACAATCTTGAAGATTTTTGGGTGAAACATTCTAATGTTCTCAACGCATGAGGAAGTTGAAGGTTCTTGAGGCTCGTCTGGACGCTGGTTCTGGGATGGTCCAGAAAGAGTCTGGCCATCATCATCATCACAGTAAGATTTCTGTTGCGAAGACAAAGCAGACGTTGCCCTGCTGGGAAGTTGTCAAGGCAGGAGCAAGAATTTGTCCCCAATCACTCTGTCATGTTGTCACTTCCCTCTCTGGGAATCAGAAGAGAAACAATATAGCAACTGTACTGAGTTTCAGCAAGTACTACTTTATCCAATACAGACCTCAATCTCTAAACGGACAGTTCACCCCACAAAAATAAAAACTGTCATTATGTTCTCATGTCATTCCAAAATGGTATGACTTTCTTTCTTCTGTGGGAGCAAAAGAGTTTTAATTTGTGTTTTGGAACGACAGAATGATGACAGAATTTTATTTTTGGGAGAACCGACCTTTGTGGAAAAGTTCACTTTAGCATACTTTTAAAAAGAGGACTCAGTATGCAAATAATATGCTTTAAAAGAATATACTTTGAACTGAATGTATTGTTGTCAGACACTTAATTGCAAGTACATGGTCGTTGATGTGACTTGAGTGTGGATGGACACAGAGTAACAGCACAGAAGCATAAAATGCAATAACCAAAGACCAAGACGGTCTTAAACAAGCTCTTAATAATAGTCGTGTTTGCTGTAGGAGCAGTGCTTATGAAGCTCTTTCAATGTATTGAACATGTCACTGCACACAGAGATAAACAGACAAAAGAAAGTCTTGTTAACAGGAATCATTAGGATTCTGTGGCAGACATGTGAAAGTTGCTTTCTTCCTCTGACTGTCAGAATAACGAGACAAAGCAAAGTCATAAAGTTTTCTGCAAGCTTCTTTTCCCTCTTCCATTAAACCTATCTCTCCTCTCCAGATCGTTCTGCTTGATTGGACTCGAGCACAAAAGAGCCACAGTTGCATTCTGCCCGTTTTCTTGCCTGTTGAAAGGTAGAGATGGTTTTGTTAATGCCTTGCAAAAGTTATAATTTACAGACACTGTCGTTCAGCTGCTAAGAGTAGATTTAGAAACTTGCCTTGATATTTTCCAGACTGGCTGTTGTATAGCACATATTTTATATGTAGGTGTAAATGCGTTTTGCATGATAAACTATATGTGTGGTTCAGTTTTATCTACAACTCAACACATGCACTGATTTAATTGAATGAAATCACCCTTGTAGTGTGTGTTTTCAAGTTCAAAACCCTTTAAGTTCAAGCATAAGAGCTTTTGAAATGTCAGTATTTCAATATATTGAACTGGAAAACATAAAAATCTGAAGTAAATTTATAACATATCATATTTCACAAAGCTTGTGCTGTAGCAGTAACATATTGTAAAACAAAATTCAATTGCTTCCAGCCTAGCTTAGAAAATAGCCAATAACATCAATGGGAATTTTTGGAATAAACAAGGAAAATAAAAAATATTTCTTGAAGGGGGAAAAAAAATCTAAGCTTTACTACTTTATCTGTTTATGGAAAATCTGTAATGAATAACAGCTATCATGCGAGACGGCGATTCAGTGTTGCTGGGTAGTTGATTTTGCATGCAAAAACATTGCATGAGTTTTTAGAAAGAGTTGATTCAGAGCCACAGGCTTTTTGACGTTAGGCCAGAAGTCGCCGCAGGCTGTTTTTCCTTCAATGAGAACTTGCATTCCCCATTAACTTGCAAAATTACACCCCAAATTCAGCATAATTGTTGAAATGGGCGATGACGAGCACATATTTTGCATGCACCTCCGCAAAAGATGCGTCGTGTTTACAGTTTTCCTCATTGGTATGATGTTTTGTTACTAAGCCACCAGAGCTCAGCTTGAGGAATGGAAGTGTGTAATGAAAAGACAAAGGGTGTTTTAGAGCTGTTTGTTTTCGGGGAGCAGCAGGGGTGTGTTGCGGGTTGGGAGTTTTGCCAGAGTGAAAGCCTGTGGTCGTCCTCTTGACCACCCATACCGGGTGCCTGGACGCCACAGAAATGCTCCCCTGATAACACAGGCCCACCACAGAGTCTGGGTCCAAATCACGGCCCGTGCATGAGAGAAACACATCGCGATATGTGAAGAAAAGGTTCTATAGGGAACCCTAGGGCTTTTGACTATTTAAAAGAACCCTTTATCCCAAAAAGATTCTGTATAAAGAGAAATGTCTTTAATGGTTTTTTTAATAGGGTTAAAGTTTTTTTGCACAAAAAAGAATAAAAATTATTTTCAACCCTCTGTCGGAAATGATCCATTTTAATGCGCAGCTCCTTTAAGCCTCGCCACTGTTATGATTGGCTAACGTCATTGCATAGGAAACAGTTTCAAGGTCCACTCGCTATTGCATGTAAAGCCCTATTCGGACGGGATTAACTTTACAAGGGTAGATGGATAATGTAATTTTATCACAGGATGTCTGTAATATTAATGGCCAATTCGCATGGGATAAGATATCTCAGTAAAACTAGCAGAAGTGAGAGGGCTAACGTTAAGTCGATTTGCGCATCGCCGTCACCCTCCTGTCGTCATGTGTGTATTACGTTGCTTCCTGATATCACGAGCACAAACACCTAAAACCTATATTTATATATATACTGTATATATATAAAACAGTTATGTCTGATCGAACGATGTATTAATTAACTTCAGATTTGATTGTGTTGGTAATAGGCTCTTACCTAACGCTAAAAGATGTTTCGTGCCTCTAACAAGTGCTTTCGATCTTCTTTCTGATCTGAATGGTGTGTGTAAAACACTTGAGTTTTGCCACAGACTCGTCCCAGCGTCTAGAACGCAACTGAATGCTTTTTCATACTTGGAAAAACTGCGGAAAACTACTTTTAAACACAAAATGATTAAATATTTACAGCGGGTCTATTCGCACAGGATTAATATTATCCAAGGTCATTTTTCCGGACCTTTTTAGTGAAGGTAAAAGTCGCCATAATCTTTACTGACATTGTCCGGGACATTCGGACGGGACTAAAATCACAGAGAAGCTCTGGTAATAATTACTTTACCCCACCTCTCCATGTTAAACTAGTCCCGTCCGAAAAGGGCTTAAGTGTTTCTAAAACATCCATATAAACGTCATTTACTGACAAAGCGTTATGAAATAATTTACTGATGGTTTGTGATGCAGCTGCTGTCAGATCTAATACAGTCGACTGCTTCATATTTCTACAAAATGTTTCTTTGCAAACTCTCCATTACACCATGCATTAATTAAAAAACGAAATGCTCCGAACAAACATATAATCCTCCAGTGTGATCCGGGATGGCATTAAAATAAACCATCCACTTGTTTCTGATGCTGGGATTTTCAGAAGTCTCTACAGAAATAAGCTGTTTAAACTGGATGTGTCAAAGCGAGCGTTCTTTCACCCTTCTGTTCGTCCTGTTGTCGACAGATCAAGCGTGTGAAGTATGTCATAAACTGAACATGCATCTGTAAACTGTATCCAGTGTAGACAGCATCAGGGATTATAATGGCTTCTTTGTGCTTTTGACGCAACGCTATTGTGTGTGATGTAAAACTAATCATCGATGTCTTGCTCTGGAGGCAGTCATATGCAAATTAAGTTGTGATGTCACAGATCCCATAATATCCAAAGAGCCATTCTTGGAGCTTAATTCAATGCTTTGTTTATAATAAGGAGGACAATTTAAGCTATGAAACTTTCAGGATGTTTTAATGGTACAAAGACCTATTATATGTCCAAAGATCAAGGCAAATTTTAATTTCTCATATAATGAATCCTTTAAATGCTTTCATAATACTTTCATATTTACAGCTGCAGTCCGTAACTTTTGGTGCTCTAGGGGTTTATAAGCAGAAACATCTCTGAAACATCTCTGTTTATGTCTATGACGAATCACACAGGTACTGGATACTCCGCCGCGGTGCCGACCTGAACCAGTCTAATATAGTCCCAATATAAACACTTATTATAGTACCGTAGAGATTCAGGATAAGACAAAAACACGGTTTGGAAAATGGATTCATGATGTACTCTTATTATATAGATTTTGTCAATTTTGAACACCAAAAAAGTTACGGACAGCAGCTTTAATTTTTGCTAGTGATAAAGTATGTTTATGAGCTGTTTAATTCATACAATTTTATGAAAATGAAAAATAAATTAAAACTAAATAAATTAAAACAAAAAAAATCCTAAGATTGAAACCCCTAAAAGGTTCAATATATGAAACGCTTGACAAAACCCTTTAAAGTTCTATATAGAACCTTTTTTTTTACCCATAATGCTTAATATCTCTATTTACAAGTGTTACATTTAAAAAAAAAAATCTTGATTATGACAGTGATTGTAAATAATTTAAAGAAAAAAAAGTTTAACTTAAAGTTAATGTTTTGTGCTGCCTTAAAATTTTAAGTCTAGTCAGCTTGAAATGCGAAGTTGTATTTGGTGACAACTTGGATATTTTAGTTATCTCAAGTTAAATCTGGGAAAGTTATTTTGACACTAAATTTTAAGTTGAGATAGTTGATCATTTTTACAGTAATAATGATTTAAGAGCATAGAACAAGGCTCCATTTAAACAAATAATATAGTATACATCTAACATGCATTTGTTTCTCAGAGTTTGTTGATCATGGGACTTAACTGAAGCTTCTTTAGTATCAACTTTTTCGCAGAGGCAATCATATCATATTCTATAGGGCACAGCTGATTGGTTCCTGCTGTATCAATAGCCAATGAGCTCGTGGCTCAACCTTCAAATACGTGGTCAGCATTTTCCTCAGCAGTGCAGCCTACTTTCAGAAACCCTCCAGCTCCACCTGTACATCTGCATGTAGCAAGTCCCGTACTTGCTCTGCTGAAGCAATAATCAACAGCAGCAGTGTTATCTATTCCACCAAGACCAAACATATCAGCATTGTCAGTCATACCCATTACCATGCCAAACACTCATTATTAGAGTTATCATGACAGATATGTGACCCTGGATCACAAAACCAATAGCCAACAATACTGTACATTGTATGGGTCAAAATTATCGATTTTTCTTTTATGCCAAAAATCATTAGGATATTAAGTAAAGATCATGTTCCATTAAGATATTTTGTAAATTTCGCACCGTAAATATATAAAACATTTATTTTTGTGAGTGAATGCAGCACAATCACAAACATAAATGGACAAATTTAAAGGCGATTTTCTCAATGTTTAGATTTTTTACACCTTCATATTCCAGATTTTCAAATAGTTGTATCTCAGCCAAATATTTCCCTATCATAACAAACCATACATCAGTGGAACGTTTATTTATTCAGCTTTTAAAAAAAAAATGTTTTAAAAAAAAAATTCTCATGTGACTGGTTTCTCTGGTCCAGGGCCACAAATAGTTAAACAGTCAATGCACAGTCCAGATACTTTATGAGTTCATTACGAAATAGAAATCTTTTGTGACATTATAAATGTCTTTACTGATTAATTTAATGCATCCTTGCTGAATTAAAAAATGATAAATCTCACTGATCCAGACTTTCAGACTAAAGGCATAACATGATCCAGGAGACACTTGTGTCACACAGGCGTCACTCAAACGGTTCCTGTCGAGAGGAGTGAATCTTGTGTTCGTGTTCGATAACAGCGGCTGTTTTTCCAGTGAGGTAATGGCAGAAAGAGCCCTTGCCAGCAGTACTGTTGGTCATATCATAACTGTTGTCACCCGACAAGTGATGGAAATATGAGGTTTCATCACACCATGACAGAACTGAAGAAAGTTCTGAGGAGAGAGATAATTGAGTTGAATGAATACGAAGCCAGACAATGTTTGACATATTTTTGGAATAGTTAGTTGGAAATCTCTTGGATAACAAAATGACTGAGAAATAAACGATCAACGTTTGTTTGATTTGAGTGCTTTGATTATTGTTGTTTTTGGAGCTCTGGCCTCTCGAGAGAAATCATAACGCTGGAGAGAAAATATTGCATTTATCATTAAGATAAAACTTTCACTGTGATCATTTGTTATGTTTGCTTCAGCATAAATAGCAGTTGAACTGACTGTTATCTTTAAAGTGTCCTATACATCTTTATTATATGAGTACAGCAATATGAGCTCAGCATTATGTTCTGCCTGGAAATCATAATACATCAAGTTTCCTTCAACAACTTTTTCAACGCGGCCAATCAAAAGGTTTGTTTGAAAGAAAAGTTCACCCAAATATCTGTCTAACTTTTCTCGTCATGCTTTATTTTAAGGTGTCAGTATTACAGTGTCTAATCATACATTTAATTACTGCATAATATTAATCAACAACATGAACTTTTAGGATTAGTTGCATGTAATTATGCGAATTTACTGGTAAGTACATGTAAAATAAATTGCTAGCCTTTTTTCTTCTGTGGAAACCAATTTTTTTTTAAGAATAATTAAGAATATTATGAATACAACCTGGTCACTGTTTACATTTAATGAAAGTAAATGAGTCTTAAGCGTTTAAATGACTAAACAGGGTTGTGTTTCCCGTAGGCTATACAACGCTGTAACTCGCTACAATGCATCGTTGGTGAAATCAACTGGTCACGACTGTTTCCCGAAACCATATTGTTGCAAATTGGTCGTTCAACCACCTTGGTTTATGAAGTCTCGCACATGGTGGAGTAACAACCTATTTTAATGAAACTGTTTGAGATCGAATTAATGCGAGATGTTTTGATATAAATTACAGACATGGCATCTGAGGACTATTTCTAATTTTTCTCAGTTATTTTGCTTTATTTCCAGATTCAATCATAGGCTCATTCGAGGGCTTAGTGCTTGTGCTCTACAGGGGCTCGTGCTGCGAGCTGGGCCGACCATTTTCCACACCATACGTAATGTCGAGGGACCGACTCGATAAGGGAACGTCTCTGATTACTCACGTAACCGTAGTTCCCTGAGAGGAGGGAACGAGACATTATGTAAACTGCCGTGTGAAAGCCTTAAAAAGGCCTAACCACTGTCGGGCCAGTGCGAGCCAGGGCTTTAAACGGGCCGTGCCGGGCTAATAGCCTCGAGCTAATAGCACCGGGCCTGCGTTTCCACTGTCGGGCCAGAAGCTCCACAGCGCTTCACTAAAACACGCCCGTAACACGCCTCTCTGGGACAACGTCACGTCACACTAACCCATCATTTCACCAACAAATGGAAGTTTTATCAGAAAACTAATCAGAAATCACTGGAAACAGCGTTGAAAACAAACATGATAAAAGCGGCCGTTTGCTGGCATTTTTTTTGTTTACTTGAATATTTAAAACCCAAGCATCGATGTTTTACCACAGGTTTACAATAAAAAGTGATACATTGATCATAATGAATTAATTTATGTCAAAATTGCACATTAGTCACTCAGAAATAAATTACCATTAGGTCTATTTCACGTACTTCTTCAGTCGCGTCAGTTTCTTTATCTGGTAGTTACAGGACATATTTACATCACATTTAGAAAGAATGATAATTTCTAAAAATATATGCCATATGACCTGAGGAGCTTTAGCACTCTCTCGACTCCCATACAGATATTTTCAGTCAGAGAAAAAGAGGAAGCTCCCGAAAAAAAAGTTACTTTATTTTATGATAGTCCGGTTTAAAGGTGCTGTATGTAGTTTTCAGCGACCTCTAGCGGTGATGTTTCAGATTGCAACCAATAATTTTTCAAGCGTGTGCTCTTGCGCGTGCTCGAATTTATGAACGAGCACTGTGTGGGTACCTTCCAGACTGAGATGCAACACACCGGAGAAAGCATCACACAACATGCTGGAAACTAAGGTAAACTCCCACTGCAACGTTACAATAATAGGCTACTTTTATCAGCTTGACGTTGAACTAATGCTCCATGCTCGTACCATGATAAGTATGAAACCCTATCAACCGTGCCGAATTTTGCCACTGCAAGCACCACTTCACATTTTCTTCAGGAAATGTACATTCTAGGTTTGTAGATAAGGTTTCTCCATGATTCAAATGCCCTGCCGATGTTGAGCCGTGTTTTTTCACCTGAAGTTCATCCGATTCACGTCTGGCCTTACGAGCTTCAGCAGAAAAAGCACATTTTTTTTTTTTTATCAATATGTGGAGTTTGTGTTGGAGTCTGTGTTGTGCTGGGAGCAGGTCGTTTCTTAGTGTTATCAGACATGTCATAAGTTGCATAAGTCATAAGTCCATGTCATAAGTTGCAGTGTCGTCGCTGTTGAGTGCAAAGTCAGTAGGCTAGACGAGGCGAGAGGCTCGGGAGCGCGCATGCAGGTGACGTCACTGGCGGTAAATCCGACCTGGGACCTTCACATAAAAATAAGAATACTTGCTTTCAGAGGTAATAGCAAAACCCGCAAAGTGGATAATTTTAATGTGAGATTACAACCCCTTCACACACAGGCAATAAAAAAAGGATTCGTTTTGGTAAAAAAGCTACATACAGCACCTTTAAAGAGACGAGACGTAGGCTACTGACAGATAAAATAAAAACATGACTGTGATAGCCTTTATGATTAGTCTGATTTTTTCAAGCGTTCACTATGTTTTTTTTACTATGCGTATCTTCAAGCGTTTACTATGTTTACTATGGTAACGGTTAGCGCGCATAGTCTTTTGCATCACAAACAGAAGGCATTCAAACATGAACGTGAGTTAAATTATTTTAAAAGTCTTTAATGCTGACAGAATCATCCGGCGCTGCCGTCTCCCACCTCAGGTAAACTCCGCCTCTGTTGGTAACCACTCCTCTAGCCCGAGCTGGCCCGCTTTGGCCCAAGGTATTCAACGGGCCAGAAATCCTGGCCGTTGGCCCCGAGTAAGCCCCGATCAAGCCCCGGAAGTGACAGTGGAAACGCGACTGGCCCTGGCACGCACTAGCACGGCCCGGCCCTGGCCCGACAGTGGAAACGCGGCTATTAGCTCTCGTTCAGTCGAAAGATTCTGAGTTTTTTTGGCTATTTGCAAGCAAAAGAGTTATTCAAATCAGGCTTCAGCATTTTGAGGAAAATAAGTTTGTTAAATAAGAGGCGATCTAGCGCTGAAATGTGTTGTTTTCTAAATCAAGTGATCAAAGTGCTCGTTGCCGCTGCGATCAGTGGATACTGTGTTCTCTTGTGGCTCGCGCACAGTCTTCACTCGGATGCGCGCTTCATTCCGTTGTGGAGACTCTCTATTCGTTCCAGTGAAATTACAAAACAAAATGCACACAAACGTGTCCTTGCCTGATATACAACCACTGATAAACATAATCGGTTTTGATGAAAAAAAAAAAAAAAAAAAAAACCTATACAAGTGCGGGTTGGAACCCAGAACCTCTGACACGATTGGCAAATTTCTGCCACTGGACCATTTAAACTCACACTTAAAATTGTCGGATCTATTTATTTATTCACATGAAAATTCTCAGCACTAACAACATATATTAGACCTAAATGACAAATTAAACCCAATGTACTAAATCAATTGCTGGACATCGTAGGCTAATGTTATTGTACATACATCTGATTTATGATTTAGCATTGTGTTAGCAACGCTTTTTTATTAAACATTTTTATTTATTTACATTAGTAAGCTACAGGATATCGTCTTTCAAAATATGACCTGTGCGAAAGAGGAAAAAAAAAAAGAATGCATCTCTGTTCCCAGCACATTTCAAACCAAACTGACACCCATGTCTGCCCAAGCTTTATTTATTGCATTTGTCACTGAGTTTTTAATACTTTTTTATATCTTTGTGACTGTGAAGATGTTTTATGCAAAAGGAATCGATAAAACAAAACTCTATAATAATTATGTGGCCAAGACACAAACTGAAAAAAAACATATATATTCAAGCTCTACTACTATGATGTCACAGAGACATTCTATAGAACTCTTCTGAGCAAAAGTCCCACAAAGGCAAAATCCTGAGGAGACTTTAATCAGAGTTTGAGGTGAGAAGACTGAATACATTTACAGTCCTGAGAGAACATGGAGAACATAAGAGCCACAGCTTTTGACGTGTTTGATGAAGCACGTTTACTGGGCGAACACACTGACATGATCATCAAGTCAAATGACAGAGAATTTCAAGTGCACAAGATCATCATGTGTGGCTGCAGCTCCTACTTTAGGTGAGAAGAAGCATTTGAACTGCAATTGTGTGCAAATTACTAAGAAATAATTTATTATAATTATATACATAATTTCCACTGCTAACATCATACTGTTGAAACTACCTAAGCTTTCCAAATGTATAAATGCATGAAAATGAATGTGTATTGCCAGAACAAAGAATGTAACTACGGTATCTAGGAAACCCCTTTCTTGAAATTTAATTCTTCATTTTTATGGAATTGAAGTGTCAATGAATGGTGAAACGAATTGGATTCTTTACATGAGAAAATTTGGCTGAAATTAAAATGTAAATAACGAAAAGTTATTTTATTTATGCTCATTATTAATGCCTGTATTTCTTTGTCAAATTTGTTCACAGGGCTCTTTTCTCCAACAACGGAAGCAGCCCAGCACAACATTTCTGTGAAATTACAGGAATATCCCGAGACATCATGCCTCTTATTATCCAGTATGCATACACAAGATCTGTGCTCATTACTCAAGAGAATGTGTTGGAGCTCTTGGTGGCTGCTGACATGACCTTAGTCTCAGGTCTTGTAGATTCCTGCTGTCAGTTCCTGGAGTCACATTTATGCCCAGAGAACTGCATCGGCATCTGCAAGTTTACAGAGGACTTCTCCTCCTGCTCAAAGCTCCGCTGTAAAACACAGCACTACATCTTGCAGCACTTTGAGGAGGTTCTGCACGTACCTGAGGAGTTCCTGGAGCTCTCCCTGGGACAGCTTGAGGAGATCATTGGTGAGGATGAGCTGAACGTCAGACAGGAGGAGGTGGTTTTTGAAGCCGTCCTCCACTGGATTAATCATGCACCAGAAAACAGGAGGCAACACATTGCCGTGCTTCTGCCAAAGGTAAAACAGAGATTTTTGTCTTGTTTTTCATTACAAATATCTTAAAACTCTTAAATCAAGATACATTTTCTGCTATTATTTTAATGTTATTTGTTTTGTGGTTTTGTCATTTATACATATTTTTTAAATTTGTCTAGAATTTAATATAATATTTGTTCAGTTTAATTTTTTGTTATTTTAGTATACATCAGACTAAATGAAAACGAGAAAAGGTTTTTAATTTTAGTTTAGGGTTTTAGTTTAACTACAATAGTCCTGGCATGCGGTAAGAAAAATAAACTTAATTCAAAGTGCAAACAAGTTTATTTTCTTCCCCTTCTGACAGATTTTTTTTAAGTAGTAACTCACTTTAGTAACAGTAACTTTCTTTAATGTCGTTCTTTTCTTTAAGTCATTTTGGAAATCCATTTTGGTTGTTGAACACCACATGACTGCTTAATAACAGTCTTGCAACAGTCTCTGAAAGTCTAAACTCTCCCTTGTGCTTCAGGTTCGATTGGGGTTGATATCATCAGACTACTTCATCAATAATGTAAAGTGCAATGCGTTAGTGATGGAGAATGAAGACTGCATGCCTGTTATCATCAGTGCAATGAAGACTTTGTTTGACCTCAACATGGATGAACCCACCAACTCAGAACTCATGCATCAACTGACACGTCCACGTCTGCCCTCATCGATCCTATTGGCCATCGGAGGATGGAGTGGCAATAGTCCCACCAATGAGATTGAGGCATACGATGCGAAGGCAGACTGCTGGGTCAGTGTGACTCAAGAGGATGAGCGTCCCAGAGCCTATCATGGTACAGCAGTCCTGGATGAGTTTGTCTACTGTATTGGTGGTTATGACATGGAGTGTTTAAACAGCGTGAGGAAATTCAATCTTATCACTCAGACTTGGCATGAGGTGAGTAATGTTGTAGGTCAACATGTAACTTTAATTTAGCTTCCTTCACAAAACAGTATTGTGGTACAGTGATGGTACCGGATTGTACTTTGATATGGACCATAGTGCTGCATGATGTGCTGTACTCCACATTACTTCGAAGAATAGATACAAACCATGATGCATTTTTGTTTATGTTCCAGCAATTGTTGTAGCTTAATAATATAATACAATACACCAGAGTTACCATCATGACTGTGTCAAAAAAATGGCATTAAGAAAAATAAAAATAGTAATACCATTGTATTTATTTGCAACTGATAGGACAGAACCAATGAGATGGTGTATTGGTGTGTGTTCGCACACTGATGTATTTGGTGTGTTGTAGGTGGCCCCCATGTATGAACGCCGGTGCTTTATTAGTGTTGCTGTTCTGGGCGGGCTAATTTATGCCATTGGTGGTTTTGATGGACGCCAATGCCATAAAACAGTAGAACGCTACGATCCAAACACCAATCAGTGGACAATGATGGCACCCATGAATGAAAAGAGGAGTGACGCCAGCGCCACCTCACTGCAGGGCAGGGTAAGAGCACTTACCCATGATTCCACACTCTTCTACTGGAGACTCTTAATGCCTGTAGCATGGGAATAGTTTAAATATAAATCATAAAATTTACTGAGTGTTTTAAACACTGCTTTTCTGATCAGTCTGTGATGATTGTGCACAAACATCATGCATGTTATGTTTGTGTTTGTCAGATTTATATCTGTGGTGGTTTTACTGGGACCGAGTATCTCTCCTCTGCTGAGAGCTTCAACCCTGAAACAAACTAGTGGACTCTCATCGCTCCCATGAGTAGCCGCCGCATTAGTTTAGGTGTGATCGCTTATGCAGATCGAGTGTATGCTGTGAGTATTAAACACACATATCAGTTATATAGTGTTAAATGGCTATGATAACCATGACACAAATACAGAAATATGGAACAATCACAGTTTATAGGTTGCACTTCTGTAAATGCATGCATGGATGTGCATATATAAATGCGCAGAATACATAAATAAAGAGTGTATTTATTTAAAGGTTGGTGGTTATGATGGTGCCAGTGAATTGCGGAGTGCGGAGGCCTACAATCCGCTCACTAACACCTGGAGTGATGTTGCATCAATGTGCAATCCACGCAGCAGCTTTGGCATTGAGGTGTGATGTGGACAGTTAATATCTGTATCTAGTGAAACTATGAAATAACTGTACAATAATGATTTAATGATAATGAATATGCAGGAAAAAAAATTGTTTTGGTCCCATATTGACAATAAGTGGAAAGTTGCACCCTAAATTGTTGAAGGCTTCAAAGATCAATGTGTTTGATTATAAAAACATCTACCTAATTCAAAGAGTCAATTCTACTAAAATTCTACTATGTTTAATTGAAGAGTTGCATCTATAAGATTTATTCATGACAAGTTAAAGAGTTTAGCTGTACATTATTCATTTTCCTTTTTCCTTTCCTCAAAATCCAGGTAGTTAATGGTCAGTTGTTTGTTGTCGGAGGCTATAATGGATTAAGCAACACCTCTAATGTGGAGCGCTATGATGAGAAGACAGATCAATGGTAACTTCCACAAACACTAAATCTCACAGATCATTTCACACTGCATTAGTTATAAGAGTAAGTCTGCAAGTCTAATGCAGGCTATATTTCATTGCATTCACTGCATCTGTTTTCTATACAGGTTTGCTGCAAATGAAATGGCCATTTCCCGCTGTGCTCTGAGCTGTTGTGTAGCATCAGGATTGCCTAACATGGCACAGTATGCTGCCCTACGAGACACCAGACGAGTCTGACAGTGAATGATCTCCCTCTAGCAGATCTGACAATCTGACTACAAATGGAGTGTCATGTTTCCTGAATAAATGCATTCAAAAAAGAGGCTGTATTCTAAATGTTAAACTTTCTCTCAGGTGTAGTGTTGTTCAGGCGGTGGGCTGGGTGCAGTGGAACTAGCTAGGTGTGGAAGCTGTTGGGTGAGCTCGGACACCTGTGCTACCAAGGCTTGCACTGCTTGTCCCGTGACAGCCAGGTTTTCTTCTTGTTGATCCATTCTGGAAATGCTTCGTGACTGGAACTCGTTCAGTTCTGGTGCATTTGCTGAATCCATGATGGTCAGATCGTTCTGTTAGGAAATAATCAGAAGATTCAATTGCAAAATGAAGATATGTTTATTGAGAGCTGGTCAGATGCTGGGAGAGTGATGGTGTGCAAATGTCCGGTATGAAGCCCTTGGCAGCACAGGGACGATGAGGACAACCTGATCTCTCTGGTGATGGTGATGATGATGAAGATCCAGAGAATAGCGGAGATGACTCGGGGACCGGAGACCAGGAAGTAGACGGCGTGAAGAACCAGGAGTGCTGAACACACGGGAACAGGAGACAGGCAGGAAACAACACGCGGGAACATCAACAACGATTTGACAAAGACAATGCGACAACAGTGAGACTAAAAAGGGTTCGCTGATCAGCGACCACGCCCACATGCACACACACACACACATAACACAAGACGAGAAAGGAGACAGCGAATTCATAAACCGTGACAACCAGTCTCCACGTTTTGAGAGCACTTTACACCAAATCCTTCATTCAGAATCCTTAATACATCAGACTAGATGTATATCAAGGGCTTGATTTCTCTTACTGTGTGTTTCACTATTAGTGCACATTTACTGTTAAAACAGTTGTTAGAAAATGAGGTTTGTGTTGATTTCTAAATGAAAACCTCACCTCTCAAAATTATATAAATACATTTAAAATATATACTTTAAACAATTATTGTCATTATTATCTCACCCCGTCATTTGAAACCCATTTAAAAAACTTAAAAAAACAAAACAAAACAAAAACAAGAGAAATAAGAAAAACATTATATGAACTTAAAACGATGAGGGTGAATAAATTGTGACAGAATTGTCATTTATTGGTGAGCTGTTCTTTTAATAACTTGTGCTGGTTGTCCCCCTCTAGTGGACAGATGGTTAATAGGACGTCCTTTAAATTTGTAGAACACTTTTAAATCTGTTACTATGTTATCGCTAGTCTTGTAGATGTGTCAGACAAATAGAATAAGTATTTAGTTGTTATCGTATTCATGTTAAGATTAGTGGTTGATTTATGTTGTATATTTGTTTAGACATTCACCAGGTGTTGGTTGATTTTTTCAAGCACGAAATGCCATTGATATAGTGAAGATCTGTTAGTGTTTAATGTTCTGTTGGGATTTAAAGCGTTTCTGTTGAGTTTTGTGGGTCACCATTGTGTTGAAGAGCTTGAGCTTCAGTTCAGGATGAGCAGAGAAACACTGAGGTTCCCTTTCGAGAACGGTTATATTGAATATTGAAGCCTTTATTTTAAAACGCAGTCCAGCTGCACAGCGAGCACATCATAGCTGGCTGAAGCATGTTGATTGGCTGTGCTGCGGCAACTGCACAAACCTATGGTGATCCAGCAAGGACGCGTGATCCAATCAGAGCGCTTGCCGCCTTGCTCGCGCCAATATGGGCGTGGCTGAAGGGTATAAATTCCGCAGAATATCGCCATAGAGACAGATTTAATCTCCTTTAGAGAAGAGTACTCACATCATTGCTAATCTTCTCCAGACTAGAAGCCTCTCGCTGTCGAACAGCCCAGCAGCGGAACTGCTTCAGTGCCTGGCTGATTCTACGCCATCTAAGCTGATCGCCGTTTCCCTGTGGCATTCGACGAGATTTGAGCCTCGTGTGAGCATGGGCCTGGTTTCGAAAAGGAAGGCTATTTCAACAGACGCTTCCAACTTTGGTTGGGGAGCCCTGTACGAGGGCAGGCCTGCCTCCAGCCTTTGGTTCAGCTCGGAGAAACGCCTACACATCAACTGTCTCGAATTAAGAGCGTTTTTTTCTTTTTTAGCCCTAAAAACCTTCCTTCCACATCTGGCGAGACACCACGTTTTGGTCCGGACGGACAACATGGCAGTGGTGTCCTACATAAATCGCCAGGGCGGTCTCAGGTCTCGCAACCTGTACACCATGGCCGAGCAGCTCCTGTTATGGGCTCATGCCAACCTGTGCTCACTCAGGGTGGCTCATGTGCCGGGCACGCTGATCCAAGGCACCACGCACGTTCCCCCAGAGGAATGGTCTCTCCACCCCCAAGCGGTTCTCCTATTGTGGGAAGTCTTCGCCTCAGAAGACAACTCTCACTGCCCAATCTTCTTCTCGAAGAGCAGGGATGCGCTGGCCTACAAGTGGCCCAGCCGCCCCCTTTATGCATTCCCTCAGATCATTGAACGGATCAGGGACACCAAGTGTGTAGCCCCCCTCTGGCGGACCCAGATCTGGTTCCCAGAGCTGATGCAGCTGTCAGCGACAGCTCCGTGGCCTATCCCGCTGAGGAAGGATCTCCCCACGCAGGCAAACAGGACAATCTGGCACCCCCGTCCCAACTTGTGGGCCCTCCACGCATGGCCCCTCAAAGGGTACCCCAGGACCTCCCTGAGGAAGTCCTGAACACCATAATGGAGTCTAGAGCGCCGTCTACTAGACGCCTCTACCATCTCAAATGGTCCGTGTTCACCAGCTGGTGTTCAGCTCGGAACCTGGACCCACATAACTGTGACGTACCAATGGTACTTACGTTTCTCCTGCTGCTGAGAGCTGCTGGACGAGGGCCGTTCCCCCTCCATGCTCAAAGTGTATGTGGCAGCTATAGCAGCTTTCCACTCCCCGGTGGCTGGTTCCTACCTGGGTAAAAGCGACCTGATTGTTCGTTTCCTAAGAGGAGCCAGAAGGCTTAACCCGCCTCGGCCACCTTCGGTGCCAGCTTGGGACCTGTCCACGGTGCTTCGGGACCTCAAGGGACCTCCCTTCGAGCCACTCCAGTCGGCTGATCTGAAGCCCCTCTCTCTCAAAACCGCTATGCTGATAGCACTAGCGTCAGTTAAACGAGTTGGGGACTTACAAGCTCTCTCCACGAGCGCTTCCTGTCTTGAGTTCGGGCCTAATGGCTCCAGGGTCGTCCTTAAACCAAGACATGGATATGTACCTAAAGTGCTCTCAACTCTGTTCAGAGCCCAGGTTATCACCCTATCTGCTCTTCCCTCTTCAGAAGACGATAGTGATGCATATGTGGCAGCTTTAACTAGAGTTACACTAAAGATTTAGTAAATTCTGCTCAACCTACACATTAGCATGGATAAGCAGGCCACAAAATGAGGTGGGTATATACTACGCCACCCCGGGGTCTCTTTCCGGGGAAATGCCCTTCATCCTAGAGCAAGGCTCACAGGTTTGTTACAGCAGAGTCAGGTATCAGACATGGGTTGAGTATAAAACAATAGAAAACTCATCAATAAAAGTTATCCAATTTTATTTAACACAAAACACCAATAAATCAAAAAGAATCCACACAAAATAACACACGAACGCTCACTTCAGAATTGGGCGCTGGCCCGCCTGGACAGAAAGGACACAGCAATCATACAGTACGTGCACACTCATGCCACACCTCACTGTGAGCACAGCATTCAGGCAAAGAACCCACCACCACAATCGGGAAGAGGCGCTTATCCTCTGCAACTGGCTGCCCCAATTCTGAAGAGAAAAGAAATAAGACAAAGTAACACAAAACACACACACACGCTAAACCAGTTATATAAAAAAACATTAACCAGAACGAAAGGCAATCTAAGACACAATTTTAAAAGAGTTCACCACATCAGTTCGGCTCATCGAATCGAGGTGCCGCATCCGGTCACCCCGACAACCGATTCTAGGATGGACAGAAATGGGCAAAAGCAGCCAACAATGTCACAGAAAGATACATATTCAATAGGCCGCCCTTGGGTCGACTACAAATAAGAAATAAACAAGAAAGACTTAAGTCACACACAAAATATGTACATTGATAATAAACCCAGCACAACTCAAATCAATAAGGAAGATATAAACCACACAACAACAATCAACTCACAGAAAAATCAAATAATGTTTAAAGAAAACAAACTGCAGAAAGGAATGGTGACAGTAAGGTGGCTGATCTAATATTTGGATGCCACTAAAGGCTTTTGACTCAAATTGGTTACTCACAGCACATAATCGATAGTGAAGGCACCACGCCAACGGCCCACAATCAACGGTCCAGCTGATTGAGCGTGTTAAACACCATGAACGCAAATAATGGAGAAGGGACCAGACACAGCGCGTCTACATGCTAGCTGAAACAGAGTTAATGGCACTCATCTGACGTTTCAATAGAGCAGACAAACTCGTACGGTCCTGTCTCCCTCAAACCCGGAAACAGGATATAGTCACGTTGACAAGTCCGATGATGTCGAAACAGGCAGCAAAAACAAAGCAGACAGCAAGAGGAGCATCCGCACCGAGGTTTAGATGAAACCCAGAGTCCACTGTAACATCCCTTGCACGTCAGCCCGCACCTTAAATATAAAATACAGCACACACAAAAAAGATGAATTTGGCCAGCCCGGCTACTAACGATCATATGGTTATCAACTCAGTCAAAACATACCTGTAGTGCGATTCACACGGCACCAAAACTGCTGCGTATTAAACATGCATCCATGGAAACAGATAAAATTGAAGGCATCCCGCAAAGCTCCTCTGTCCACCCTTTAACAAAAACCCATGGAATCCCTGTGAGACAACCCAACGAACAAGCCACACTACAATCACTGCCAACAGCTCCTACCTTACAAATATTCCCGCGTCCCGCATAGAGAACGCACACCTATAGCGACACCCTTATATATTACCGAAGGAATGCAATTAAAGGGCACTCCCCCTCATATTAAGTAACCCCGACAGAAGTAAACAGTATTGCTACACATACATGCTCTGCCCCGTTAGGGCTTTGAGAATTAATCTAGAGCGTTCTGCCCCGTTCAGGCAGTCAGAACAGCTCTTTGTCTGTTTCGGTGGCCGCACCAAGGGTTCTCCGGTCAAGAAACACAGACTGTCAGGATGGATAGTTGATGCTATCTCTCTGGTCTACACTTCTATGGGCCTTCCGTGCCCCATAGGCGTAAGAGCCCACTCCACAAGAGGTATGGCTTCCTCTTGGGCATGGTCCAGTGGAGTTCCTATAGAAGACATTTGTGTGGCGGCCGGCTGGTCTGCTCCGTCCACATTTGCAAAATTCTATAACTTAGAGGTTCCTGCCTTGCAGGCACAAGTCCTTTCCATCTAGGGCCCTGGCCCCTACGGGTCCAGACCTATATATCTAAGGCTCCCCCACGGTGGCCCTCTGCACTTATCACTATATGCAGTATATAACATCCTGGGACCCGACACTTCTGTTCTACGATGGTTCGGACTACTCTGTTATAGTCCCGGGCCTCCCTGGACATCTTCAGAGTAGTCATTTGCTAATAGCACGGCGTTTTAAAATGGGTTCCCATAGCGTTTGCTACGCAACATGAGTGAATCGTTCTTGAAAGGGAACATACTCGGTTACTTGCGTAACCTCGGTTCCCTGAGAGATAAGGGAACGAGAATTGCGTTGCCAGCCGTGCTATTTTGCTCATGTCAGGTGCTTCACTTCAGTCAATTTAACCTGTCTCTATGGCGATATTCTGCGGAATTTATACCCTTCAGCCACGCCCATGTTGGCGTGCTCAAGGCGAGCAAGGCGGCAAGCGCTCTGATTGGATCACGCATTCTTGCTGGATCGCCATAGGTTTGTGCAGTTGCAGCAGCACAGCCAATCAGCATGCTCCAGCTATGATGTGCTCGCTGTGCAGCTGCACTGCATTAATTTTTGTTAAATTCTTCAACTTATTCATGTGTGCTGTTTTAAACTAGTAGGATTTAGTTAAATTGATGTTTCTAGTTAACTCATTTAAGTCTTTTTCTTAGTGGACTCAAATGAAATAGCTCACAGTATAAATATTTAATGGCAATTGACCAATCAATTTCCTCAAATGAAATGAGTTATCTCAGGTTTTAATTCAGTGCATTATTAATAACAGTAACATACTGTTAAGATTACGTTAAAGAACTGTAAATTCACAGCTGCTCTTGTTTTGCTGCTTTTACAGGTGTGTACCAGCAAACCAGTGCTGACACCTACAGAAGCAGCTCGACCTCAGCCTCCACTGTGTCCTGACAAAGGCATTGTGGGTAGAGAGTCCTGTGTGATTCCTGTAATTAGTTCACACACTTACACCTCTCAGTAAAAGTCTATACTCTGCTGGTGATGGGTAAGTCCAGATTTGAATGTGTAGGAAATGTTGGCACATGCATTTCCCCCAGAGCCGTTTGTTGTGTACCATTTGTGTTTCCATGGAAGAACTAAGAGCTAAATTCATTATCACTGACCTTAATAGGGTAAACACTGATTAACATGTAGGGCTGCATGATTTGAGGGATTTTTTTTCCCCAAGCCCAGGATTGATATGATTGTTTGTAGGGCTGCACCATTTGGCCAAACAAATTTTGATTATATATCAATATGACAATAAAATAATAATAATAACAGTAATACTAATATTTATTATTTTAATATTACAATATTTAATATACAATTATGGTATTCAAATACAATATTAATCAAAATAAGAAATGTTTTTTATTTTTATTTTACAGTAAAATATTACAATAGCAATATTTCTTATTTTGTTTTTATATTTTATTTGAATAATATTAATTATTAATTTTATTTGACAGTAAAATATTACAATAGTAATTAGAATTAAAAAATATGTTATTCAAATAAAATTTTAAAAATAAGAAAAATTGCTATTGTAATATTTTACTTTAAAAAATGTTGAATATTCAAGAAAACATAACAACAATAATATTAATTATTATTATTATTTAAATTATTATTAAATAAAATAATTAAACACAATATGAAATATTAATATTGTAATCTTTCACTGAGACTCCGTATTGCAAAATGTAATATTTAAGAAAAATATAATAAAAAATAATTGTAACTGTAAAACTGTCTATAGTTGATGCATGTTGAATTTCCAAAGGCACATGATAAGCAACTCAAACTGTTAGTGCCTGCATTAACCTCTGAACCGAGATCCTGAAAACACAGTGCTGCGCTTCACTCTGAAACACACAGCGCATATATTCATTGAATTAATTCACAGCCTTTGCAACTTGATAATCGCACTAAGCCAAACGACAAATTAAGTTTTAATTTCGGTTAATCACGCAGCCCTGCTCACTTTTCTTCAACTGTAAAAGTTGAAGCTGAATGGTTGCAAAATATTGACGCTGCAGAAATCAAATCCACCCTGCTGAAGAGAACAGTATGCATGTCCACGCTGGTCCAGCTGATGGAGAGTGTGATCACCATGCTGACTCTCGTTTGATGAAGGAAGTCTTGATGGTGGGACACTCTCATTCCTAGTTTGCATACTTTAGTACATGAATTAGAAAAAAACCTATGGGCACATTAAGTCCAAGAAAGAAAATGTGTTTAGTCTATAGGTATGCGCGTTTGAATATATATGTGTGCAGGCGCGTAGTCTTCCTTAACAAAGTGACATCGCCAAATTAAATGTGCAGTATTTTTGTATAAATCTCATTTTTAACACATTGATTCAAATCAGGGGAACCATGTTTCATTTCTCTTTCAATGCTATAATGACGGGCATGTGAGTGATGTTTGAAAAAGCTTCATCTGAACTCTTTTGTCTCTTTCTATTGCTGTCGCTTTGCTGCTCCCAGGCCACGCCCATCACCAAGGCCACGCCCCTCACAGACACGCCCACCAGTGACAAAGAGCCTGCTGTACTAACCTACTCACACAAACACACATGGTCATTAGAGATATAGTGTGAATATAGCAGTTCCTCCATTCAGAGGCACATCTTTTGGCAGTTGACTGACTGTGGCAGTGAGCTTTCATTTGCTTCATGCTGCTTCTGTAGCTTAGCTTTAGGAGGAGTCCAAGTGTTGTTCAACAAACTCTTTTATATCACAAGACAACTCAATAGCTCATCTGTGACTCCAGTGAGGACACAGGACCTCCATTAGCTGTTCTCTGGCTCCATCTACTGCCTCTAAACTGTAAATAGCAGTCAAACATTTCTGAAACTCATGCTTTAGTATTTGTTGTAGTCTTTTTTTTTGCCGTCTTGGTGGTTCAGAACTCTGGAACGTTTGATTGACACATGCTCTGTCCAATCACAGGTGTCGTGTGGAGCAGAGGCGGAGCCTGTCGTCCTGGAGCTGGCCAAACAGTTTGGTCTATCCAGAAACAGTCACATGGCCTTTGAGTTTGACGACAGAAAGGTGAAGAACAGGTGAGTGTGAGTTCTCCTCCTCCTCCTCATGTGTGTGTGTGTGTGTATCAGGCTGTTGATGGAGTTCGAGTTGCGCACCAAAGCAGACTCTGGGCTGGTGTTCTACATGGCCAGGATAAACCACGCTGACTTCGCCACCGTCCAGCTGAAGGAGGACAAGGCTCACCTGAGCTTCGACCTTGGCAGCGGAAACACCTCCTCAGCGAGCCACGCATCATCAACGACAGCCAGTGGCACAAGGTCAGAGCTTTCGCCCTTTGACCCCTGATGTATGACACTGAGAGGAAAGCTTTTGCCTGATCCAGATACAAGATGTTTTGTGATGGTGGAGGAGATTCATAGGTCGTGTTAGGACAGAAACATACTTTATGCAAGTATATTTAGCCAGAACGTTACATTAAGATTATATAAATTGATACTTTTATCCAGCAAGGATGCATTGTATTTATCAAAAGGGACATTTATAATGTTACATAAGTTTTTTATTTCAAATAAATGCTGTTCTTTTGAAATAGTAAAATGTATGACAACCTTTTTTCATCCTTGATAATAATCAGAAATGTTTCAGCTTTCACATTGTAATACTATTTCAGATTTTACTGTATTTTTGATCAAATAAATGCATCCTTGGTGAGCAGAAGAGGCTTCTTTCAGAAACAAAAAACATCTCACCGACCCCAAACATTTGAAAGTGTGTGTGTGTGTGTGTGTGTGTACTCAGAAGCAGGTGTTGATTTCTTGTCTCTCTGCGTGTAGATCCGTGTGACGAGAGACGGCCTCTACTCCAAACAGTCCACCAGCCCGAAGAAAGCCGATATTCTGGATGTGGTGCGAATGTTGTATGTGGGCGGTTTACATTCATAAGAGTCGAAACACCTTTAGTGGCCACGCTTAATAAACAAACTACAGCTAGTTCAAAACGCAGCAGCTCGAGTTCTTACCAGAACCAGGAAGTATGACCATATTAGCCCAGTTATGTCAACACTGCATTGGCTCCCTATTAAACATCGTATAAATGTTAAAATATTACTGACTACTTACAAAGCACTAAATGGTTTAGCTCCGCAGTACTTGAGCGAGCTCTTAACGCATTATAGTCCTTCACGTCTATTGCAAGCTCAAAATTCCGGCCAGTTGATAATACCTAGAATATCAAAATCAACTGCTGGCGGGAGATCCTTCTCCTATTTAGCACCAAAACTTTGGAACAGTCTTCCTATCATTGTCCCGGAAGCAGACACACTCTGTCAGTTCAAAGCTAGATTAAAGACACATCTCTTTGACCTAGCATTCACATAACACATTATAGACTTCTATAATTCAATGTTAGGCTGCATAGATTAGGTCAGCCGTAACCGGGAACACCTTCCATAAATCCTGATGTACTCGTTACATCATAAGAAGAATGGCATCTACGCTAATATTAGTCTCTCTGTTTATCCCGAGGTTTACCGCAGTCCGCCGGATCCAGGCCATATCCAGATCTGATGAAGGACCTGCGCCTGGACGCGGCGACAACGCAGTCCTGAAATGTCAACCAGACTCTCCGTTTCCTGAAGTGAGGTGGACCCCGGCCGTGTCCAGATCAGATGGTGGATCTGCACCTGGACCTAACCATGATGCATCCTGAAGTGCCAGCCTCATCAGCCCTGTGAAGGCCTCATCGACACGACCAATCTGACTTCTGACCTGTAACGCTGCCTGAATCATAATCATACACTCTTCGCTCGTTGGCCAGAGGAGAACTGAGCGACTGAGCCTGGATTCTCCCAAGATTTTTTCTCCATTCTGTCACTGATGGAGTTTTGGTTCCTTGCCACTGTTGCCTTGGCTTTTGGCTTGCTTAGTTGGGGACATTTAATATTCAACAATATTATTGATCTGCTTTATTATGGGTGGACGATGATGCAATTTTCTTCTAGAAACAAACTTTGTTGTATTATCAATGTGAAGCTGCTTTGATACAATCTATATTGTAAAAAGCGCTATATAAATAAAGGTGACTTGACTTGACTAGGCTATATGACTCTGCTTATGTCATTTTAATACACATGTGAATGATTTGTGTCAGGTTGGCACCATGTGACGCTGCCTGTGCTTCTGCAGGTGCTGTACAGTATTGACGCTTGCATCAGGAACTTCAGGATGATGGGTCAGGCCTTGGACATGGAGAATCCCACATCCAGCTACTGTGTGGGCTCCTGTTTCGGAGAAAGGAACTTATTTTGATGGCACAGGTTACGCCAAAGCTGGTGAGGCTCAATATTTCACTCCTTTACAGCCAGTCATTTAAAGTGCCCCATTATGCTATTTTAAAGTTTCCTAATGTTGTTTTGGAGTCTCCTTCAACAGGTTTACATGCATCATAGGTCAAATTTTTTTTAAATTTCCTCATTATATACATTTGCACATCACCACATTTGCAATGATTCTCAAACAATTCGTCAGATGAATCAATCTCTCTAAATCCCTCCTTTATGTGAGCTACTCTGCTCTGATTGGCCAGACAGCTCAGTCTGACAGTGGAAACGCGGCTATTAGCTCTTTGGCTATTTGCAAGCAAAAGAGTTATTCAAATCAGGCTTCAGCATTTTGAGGAAAATAAGTTTGTTAAATAAGAGGCGATCTAGCGCTGAAATGTGTTGTTTTCTAAATCAAGTGATCAAAGTGCTCGTTGCCGCTGCGATCAGTGGATACTGTGTTCTCTTGTGGCTCGCGCACAGTCTTCACTCGGATGCGCGCTTCATTCCGTTGTGGAGACTCTCTATTCGTTCCAGTGAAATTACAAAACAAAATGCTCACAAACGTGTCCTTGCCTGATATACAACCACTGATAAACATAATCGGTTTTGATGAAAAAAAAAAAAAAAAAAAAAACCTATACAAGTGCGGGTTAGAACCCAGAACCTCTGACACGATTGGCAAATTTCTGCCACTGGACCATTTAAACTCACACTTAAAATTGTCAGATCTATTTATTTATTCACATGAAAATTCTCAGCACTAACAACATATATTAGACCTAAATGACAAATTAAACCCAATGTACTAAATCAATTGCTGGACATCGTAGGCTAATGTTATTGTACATACATCTGATTTATGATTTAGCATTGTGTTAGCAACGCTTTTTTATTAAACATTTTTATTTATTTACATTAGTAAGCTACAGGATATCGTCTTTCAAAATATGACCTGTGCGAAAGAGGAAAAAAAAAATGAATGCATCTCTGTTCCCAGCACATTTCAAACCAAACTGACACCCATGTCTGCCCAAGCTTTATTTATTGCATTTGTCACTGAGTTTTTAATAATTTTTTATATCTTTGTGACTGTGAAGATGTTTTATGCAAAAGGAATCGATAAAACAAAACTCTATAATAATTATGTGGCCAAGACACAAACTGAAAAAAAACATATATATTCAAGCTCTACTACTATGATGTCACAGAGACATTCTATAGAACTCTTCTGAGCAAAAGTCCCACAAAGGCAAAATCCTGAGGAGACTTTAATCAGAGTTTGAGGTGAGAAGACTGAATACATTTACAGTCCTGAGAGAACATGGAGAACATAAGAGCCACAGCTTTTGACGTGTTTGATGAAGCACGTTTACTGGGCGAACACACTGACATGATCATCAAGTCAAATGACAGAGAATTTCAAGTGCACAAGATCATCATGTGTGGCTGCAGCTCCTACTTTAGGTGAGAAGAAGCATTTGAACTGCAATTGTGCGCAAATTACTAAGAAATAATACATTATAATTATATACATAATTTCCACTGCTAACATCATACTGTTGAAACTCCCTAAGCTTTCCAAATGTATAAATGCATGAAAATGAATGTGCATTGCCAGAACAAAGAATGTAACTACGGTATCTAGGAAAACTTTCTTGGAATTTAATTCTTCATTTTTATGGAATTGAAGCGTCAATGAATGGTGAAACTAATTGGATTCTTTACATGAGAAAATTTGGCTCAAATTAAAATGTAAATAACGAAAAGTTATTTTATTTATGCTCATTATTAATGCCTGTATTTCTGTCAAATTTGTTCACAGGGCTCTTTTCTCCAACAATGGGAGCAGACCAGCACAACATTTCTGTGAAATTCAAGGAATATCCAGAGACATCATGCCTCTTATTATACAGTATGCATACACAAGATCTGTGCTCATTACTCAAGAGAATGTGTTGGAGCTCTTGGTGGCTGCTGACATGACCTTAGTCTCAGGTCTTGTAGATTCCTGCTGTCAGTTCCTGGAGTCACATTTATGCCCAGAGAACTGCATCGGCATCTGCAAGTTTACAGAGGACTTTTCCTCCTGCTCAAAGCTCCACTGTAAAGCAAAGCACTACATCCTGAAGCACTTTGAGGAGGTTCTGCTCGTCGCTGAGGAGTTCCTGGAGCTCTCCCTGGAACAGCTGGAGGAGATCATTGGTGAGGATGAGCTGAATGTCAGACAGGAGGAGGTGGTTTTTGAAGCCGTCCTCCAATGGATCAATCATGCGCCAGAAAACAGGAGGCAACACATTGCCGTGCTTCTGCCAAAGGTAAAACAGAGATTTTTGTCTTGTTTTTCATTACAAAAATCTTAAAACTCTTAAATCAAGATACGTTTTCTGCTATTATTTTAATGTTATTTGTTTTGTAGTTTTGTCATTTATATACTGTATATTTTTTTAATTTGTCTAGAATTTAATATAATACTTCAGTTTAATTTTTATTTTTTATTTTAGTATACATCAGACTAAATAAGAAAAGGTTTTTAATTTTATTTTAGGGTTTTAGTTTGTTTAAAGCTGCAGTCTGCAGTTTTTCCTCTTTGTCGCCATCTCTGTTCGAAATCTGCAATTGCAGTCATTCGCGGAAATATCAACTTTACGTGCATTGTGCCTCGGCACGGCACAGCGCGGATGAATCCAATGTTTTGAGGAGAATGTGCGGCTGTCAATTAACGCTCTGCCGGTACTTGCTCAAAAAATTATTTTGGATAATTTTTAACCCAAAAAAGCTACGCACTGCAGCTTTAACTACAATAATCCTGGCATGTGGTAAGAAAAAAATAATTCAAAGGGCAAACAAGTTTATTTTTCTTCCCTTTCTGACAGATTTTTTCTTCTTGTTTAAAGCAGTATCTCACTTTAGTAACAGTAACTTTCTTTAATGTCGTTCTTTTCTTGAAGTCATTTTGGAAATCTTTTTTGGTTGTTGAACACCACATGACTGCTTAGTAACAATCTTGCAACAGTCTCTGAAAGTCTAAACTCTCCCTTGTGCTTCAGGTTCGATTGGGGTTGATGTCATCAGACTACTTCATCAATAATGTAAAGTGCAATGCTTTAGTGATGGAGAATGAAGACTGCATGCCTGTTATCATCAATGAAATGAAGACTTTGTTTGACCTCAACATGGATGAACCCACCAACTCAGAACTCATGCATCAACTGACACGTCCACGTCTGCCCTCATCGATCCTATTGGCCATTGGAGGATGGAGTGGCGAGAGTCCCACCAATAAGATTGAGGCATACGATGCGAAGGCAGACTGCTGGGTCAATGTGACTCAAGAGGATGAGCGTCCCAGAGCCTATCATGGTACAGCAGTGCTGGATGAGTTTGTCTACTGTATTGGTGGTTATGACCACATGGAGTGTTTCAACAGCGTGAGGCAATTCAATCTTATCACTCAGACTTGGCATGAGGTGAGTAATGTTGTAATTTTAATTTAGCTTCCTTCACAAAACAGTATTGTGATACAGTGATTGTACCAGATTGTACTTTGATATGGACCATAGTGCTGCATGATGTGCTGTACTCCACATTACTTCAATGAATAGATTACAAAGCATGATGCATTTCTGTTTGTGTTCCAACAATTGTTGTAGCTTAATAATATAATACAATACACCAGAGTGATACGGAGAGCATCAGATTTCCAGCAGAGAGCATCAGGGACTTCCGCTGACGAGTGAACGCTGGCATGACCTATTGCCGCTGCTCGTTCGGAAAACTTTGAACTTTCATCCAATTTTGTATTGATTTTGAACCTAAGATGCCGCTACAACTGTTTTTATGGTTCGTTTGTGTCTGGTTCCTCCTGCTACCTGTTCACCTGCCAGTGACGGGTTTATACCAGTACACAATTACTGACCTGATCCGGCTTCGACGTCACTTGCTTGGCCCCCCGCCAGCCGTACTCCATCTCCACCCGGACATCATCTACCATCCCCGGCGGAGATACAACCACCGAGGCTCCCGTCGGAATCTCAATTCTCACAGCTCTACAGCCATAAAGTCCATCTGGTCCAGCTCTCGACGTCCACGCTCTGTCAGCCGTGCCGTCAACCACAATGTGTTAGCCCGTCTAAGCCGGTCGGCTAACACTTCCAGCTCTGACAATACTCCACTCAAGTGCGCTCTTCTCAACGTTCGTTCTCTGTCAAACAAGGGACATATCATCCGGGATCTCATCACTGACCGTGAGTTAGATTTTATCTGTTTAACCGAGACCTGGCAACAACCTAATGACTTTTCACTGCTCAACGAAACTGCTCCACCTGGATTTGTTTACAAATCGCAACCCCGTGGCACCGGTCGGGGAGGTGGTCTTGCGATGTTTTTTCGCGAGAAGTTGAAAGTCTCGCCAGTATCCACACCTGTCTTCAGCTCATTTGAGCATATGGTCTGTTTACTTTCTGGTTCAATTCCAACCGTCATCGCCACTGTTTACCGCCCACCCAAACCTAACTGTAACTTTTTAGATGACTTTGCTGTTTTTCTCACTTATTTATCTACTTTATCATCAAATATAATACTGCTGGGCGATTTCAATATCCATATGGACAATCCCGATCTGCCTCTCACCAAAGATTTCACCTCTTCCCTGGACAGTTTTGGTTTCCTCCAGCATACAACATGTCCTACACACTCCAAAGGCCACACTCTAGACTTGATCTGCTGTTCTGGTGTCACCCCCATCAATATTACAGCTGATGAACTCCCCATAACAGATCATTTTCTCATCTCATTTACAGTTGAACTCACCCTCACAATCACCAAGACACCACGTCATATCACCTTTCGCAATATAAAAAACATTAACACAGCCACTCTAACTACAACTATCGACTCTTTTGCCACCTTCAACATCCACAATCTCTCCACCGCTGATGATCTGGTTTCTCATTACAATACTGGACTTCTAAACATTCTTAACTTCCTCGCTCCGTTAAAAACTCGACCTGTTTCATTCATTGTCTCCGCCCCCTGGTTCACCGCTGATCTTCGACTCATGAAAGCAAAGGGACGACAACTGGAACGACTGTATAGGAAAACTGGTCTCACCATACACAAAGAACTGTACAATAACCATATTCTGCATTATAGGGATTCCATTGCCACCACCAAAACACAGTACTACTCTAGTTTAATCACTGCTAACCATGGAAACTCAAAGTCACTTTTCACTTTTTTAAACAATATCACTCAACCACAGGACGCTTTGCCTCCCCATGTGTATACAACTTTCTTCTGTAACTCCATCATGTCATTCTTCACTGCTAAAATCTACAATATCCATCAACACCTCGACTCCATTTCACACCATCTTCACACCTTTGCTGACCTTCATCCACCCACACACACTCTCTCTTCTTTTCACCTGCCCTCCCTCTCAGAACTCACCGAACTCATCCAGAAATCCAAACTGTCCACATGTCAACTCGACCCTCTACCTACACATCTTGTCAAATCCTGCCTCCCTTCTCTGCTCCCCATCATCTCGGCCATCATTCACTCCTCTCTCACCACTGGAACTGTCCCTACATCCTTCAAAACTGCGGTCATTACACCTATCTTGAAAAAGCCTGGCGCTGACCCCTCCGATTTCAACAACTTCCGTCCAATTTCCAACCTACCTTACATTTCCAAAATCCTTGAAAAAACAGTTGCCACTCAAATCCATTCTCACCTTTGTCACAACAATCTCTATGAACAGTTCCAGTCCGGTTTCCGCCCACTCCACAGCACTGAAACAGCACTTATAAAACTCACCAACGACCTCCTCATGGCAGCTGACTCTGGACTACTCACCATCCTAATCCTCCTTGATCTGAGTGCGGCCTTTGACACCATCTGTCACACCACCCTTCTCAATAGACTGTTATCCATTGGTATTACCCACACTCCACTAAACTGGCTCAAATCCTACCTCACTGGCCGCACTCAGTTCGTTCAGCTTAAGTCATTCAAATCCACTCCCTCCCCTGTCACTACAGGTGTGCCCCAGGGCTCTGTCCTGGGGCCCCTTCTCTTTATTATCTACCTTCTTCCCCTTGGTAATATTCTCCGTAAATTCAATGTTAATTTCCACTGCTACGCGGATGACATCCAGCTCTACCTCACCACAAAACCCTCAGTCACTCTCCCACCAACTACCCTCACCTATTGCATTGCTGAAATAAAATCCTGGTTTACCCTCAACTTCCTTAAACTTAACAGTGATAAAACCGAGGTTCTCCTCATTGGCACCAAATCCACATTATCCAAAACCAACAGTTTTTCCATCACAACTGATAACTCCTCCGTCTCACCTTCCCCTCAGGTTAAGAGTCTGGGTGTCATCCTGGATAGCACACTATCATTTCAATCACACATCAATAACATCACCCGGTCAGCCTACTTCCATTTACGTAACATTAATCGTCTTCGCCCCTCCCTTACCCCCCACTCTGCCGCCATTCTTGTCCACAGCCTTGTCACCTCACGTCTAGACTATTGTAATTCACTTCTTTTGGGCCTCCCTCACAAATCCCTCCGTAAACTTCAATTAGTCCAGAATTCAGCTGCCCGAATCATTACCCGAACCCCCTCCATCTATCATATCACTCCTGTCCTTCAGCAGCTCCACTGGCTCCCTATCCAGTCTCGTATCCAGTTCAAAGTCCTCTTGCTGACATTCAAAGCCATCCACAACCTCTCACCTCCTTATCTATCTGACCTCCTCCATGTTCCCACTCCATCTCGCTCTCTCAGATCCTCCTCCTCATTGTACCTGTCCGTCCCACCTGCCCGTCTCACCACAATGGGGAGCAGAGCATTCAGCCGCTCTGCTCCCCGCCTTTGGAACTCCCTTCCACCTCATCTCAGAAATATAGACTCATTCCCTCATTTCAAATCTGGACTCAAAACCTATCTGTTTAAACAAGCCTATTCATTGTAACATCCATTCATCTGTAATTCTAATTGATTTTAACTGGTTTTTAATTTATTTCTTGCATTATTTTATCATTTGTTTTATGTATTAACTTTTATGTATGCCTGTACGGTGACCTTGAGTGTCAGAAAGGCGCCTTTCAAATAAAATGTATTATTATTATTATTATTAGAGTTACCATCATGACTGTGTCAAAAAAATGCCATTAAGAAAAATAATAATAGTAATACCATTGTATTTATTTGCAACTGATAGGACAGAACCAATGAGTTGGTGTATTGATGTGTGTTCGCACACTGATGTATTTGGTGTGTTGTAGGCGGCCCCCATGTATGAAAGGCGAGACTATATTAGTGTTGCTGTTCTGGACGGGCTCATTTATGCCATTGGTGGTTTTGATGGACGCCAATGCCATAAAACAGTAGAACGCTACGATCCAAACACCAATCAGTGGACAATGATGGCACCCATGAATGAAAAGAGGAGTGACGCCAGCGCCACCTCACTGCAGGGCAGGGTAAGAGCACTTACCCATGATTCCACACTCTTCTACTGGAGACTCTTATGCCTGTAGCATGGGAATAGTTTAAATATAAATCATAAAATTTACTGAGTGTTTTAAACACTGCTTTTCTGATCAGTCTGTGATGATTGTGCACAAACATCATGCATGTTATGTTTGTGTTTGTCAGATTTATATCTGTGGTGGTTTTACTGGGACCGAGTATCTCTCCTCTGCTGAGAGCTTCAACCCTGAAACAAACCAGTGGACTCTCATCGCTCCCATGAGTAGCCGCCGCATTAGTTTTGGTGTGATCGCTTATGCAGATCGAGTGTATGCTGTGAGTATTAAACACACATATCAGTTCTATAGTGTTAATTGGCTATGATAACCATGACACAAATACAGAAATATGGAACGATCACAGCTTATAGGTTGCACTTCTGTAAATGCATGCATGGATGTGCATATATAAATGCTCAGAATACATAAATAAAGAGTGTATTTATTTAAAGGTTGGTGGTTTTGATGGTGCCAATGATTCGCGGAGTGCGGAGGCCTACAATCCGCTCACTAACACCTGGACTGATGTTGCATCAATGTGCAATCCACGCAGCTTCTTTGGCATTGAGGTGTGATGTGGACAGTTAATATCTGTATCTGGTGAAACTATAGTTTTGGTCCCATATTGACAATAAGTGGAAAGTTGCACCCTAAAATTGTTGAAGACTTCAAAGATCAATGTGTTTGATTATAAAAACATCTACCTAATTCATAGAGTCAAAAAAGTCTATGTTTAATTGAAGTGTTGCATCTATAAGATGTATTCATGACAAGTTAAAGAGTTTAGCTGTACATTATTCATTTTCCTTTTTCCTTTCCTCAAAATCCAGGTAGTTAATGGTCAGTTGTTTGCTGTCGGAGGCTTTAATGGATCAAGCAACTACTCTGATGTGGAGCGCTATGATGAGAAGACAGATCAATGGTAACTTCCACAAGCACTAAATCTCACAGATCATTTCACACTGCATTAGTTATAAGTGTAAGTCTGCAAGTCTAATGCAGGCTATATTTCATTGCATTCATTGCATCTGTTTTCTATACAGGTTTGCTGCAAATGAAATGGCCATTTCCCGCAGAGGTCTGAGCTGTTGTGTAGCATCAGGATTGCCTAACATGGCACAGTATGCTGCCCTACGAGACACCAGACGAGTCTGACAGTGAATGATCTCCCTCTAGCAGATCTGACAGACTGACTACAAATGGAGTGTCATGTTTCCTGAATAAATGCATTCAAAAAAGAGGCTGTATTCTAAATGTTAAACTTTCTCTCAGGTGTTGTTCATTAAAAAAATAAACCTTGCAAGGGATCTCTACAGCTTTGTTATAAAGCTTTCAGCTGGTTTAACAGTCTCCATTTTTTGAGAGCACTTTACACCAAATTCCTCATTCAGAATGCTTAATACATCAGTCTAGATGTGTATCAAGGGCTTGATTTCTCTCACTGTGTTTCACTGTTAGTGCACATTTACTGTTAAAACAGTTGTTAGAAAATGAGGTTTGTGTTGATTTTTAAATGAAAACCTCACCTCTAAAAATTATATAAATACATTAAAAAAAATACTTTAAACCTGTCATTTAAAAAAACGTAAAACAAAAACAAATCAAAACCAAGAGAAATAAGAAAAACATCATATGAACTTGAAACGATGAGGGTGAATACATTTTGAATATATTGTCATTTATTGGTGAACTGTTCCTTTAATGACTTGTGCTGGTTGGATAAAAAATTATCCTTAATTTTGCATTAATGTAAAACGCGTTGCTGCAGCATACAGGCATAGGCGAGACAGCTCACGCGCCTATTGGCTGGTCTGCTGGCAACTGCTTGAGCCTATCGAGCGAGATCTAGAGTGACGTCATACCCAATGAGGTCACGTCCTGCCGAAACGGGCGTGGCTTAGGTCTATAAATATCGCTCGCGGGCTCATATCTCTGATATCTCTGAAGCAACCAGAGCGGGTGCATGCACGGCAGGATACGCAGTACTCATTCCTCTCTCTAGAGAGAACCGAGGTTACGTTAGTAACCGAGTACGTTCTCTTACGAGAGATTCTCTCGTACTGCGTAGAATACGCTAGGGGAACCTAATGTAAAACGCCGTGCGTGCGGGGATCTGACACTATAGACTCAAAGGGCGACAGCCCAGAGTTCATATAGTGCACAATCACCCAGGGGACTCACAGGGAATCCCGGAAGAAGTGGGGTTTAGCCACTATCTTCCGTATATGGCAGCATAGAGCAGCATTGCTATTCACAAATAGCCGTATAACTCAAGACTGACTGTGTCAGTTTAAGAGATTTTGCCGTACTAGACCGACAGTAACCTGGCTTGTAGTGCGGGAACCTCTAGGTTGTAAAACCTTATAAATGTAGACGGAGAGGCCCAGCCTGCCGCCATACAGTACCCATTGATGGTCCACACGTGAAGGGACTACAGTTCTGGGTGGGGATGCCAGATCGAGCCATTGGCTTGAGAAAGGAGATCCTTCCTCAGAGGCACTGGCCACGGTGCTTGCTAACTGCATCACAACTGGGAACCAAGGCTGCCTCGTCCAGAGCGGCGCTACAAGCAGCACTGAACATCCTTCTTCCCTGTTCCGTTCTACCACCTGGGTCAGGAGGGAGACAGGGGGAAAAGCGTAGAGAGGACGGCGAGGCCACGTGTGGGTCAGCGCGTCCCTGCTTTTCGAGAAAAATTCTGGGCAGTGACCGTTTTCTTGAGACGCGAACAGGTCTACTTCCGCTCTGCCGAATTTCTTCCACAGCAGCTGTACTGTCTGTGGGTGCAAAGACCATTCTCCTGTAGGAACGTGGTTCCTGGACAGTCTGTCTGGTCCTATATTCAGGGGCCCTGGCACGTGCGCTGCTTTCAGCGAGAGCAGGTTGCTGCGAGCCCATATTAGGAGGCGTCTGGTTAGGCTGTACAGGGTCAAGGACCTGAGGCCGCCCTGGTGATTTATGTAGGATACCACCGACACGTTGTCTGAACGTACTAGGACGTGGTACCCCTTTATCAGGGGACGAAAGCGTATGAGCGCTTTGCTCACTGCTAACATCTCGAGGCAATTTATATGAAGGAGCTTTTCCCATTTTGACCATTGGCCAAAAAGCGGTCCCTCGAGCAGCGCTCCCCATCCTGAGGCGGATGCGTCCGTGGACACCACCATCAGTCTCGAGGAAGTCCCCAGGCTTACACCTGAATGGTACCAGTCTTTTGCCCGCCAAGGGTTCAAAGCTGCAATGCACGCTTGATTGACCTTGAGGCGAAGCCGACCGGAGGCCCACGCTCTGTGAGGCACTCTCTGAGCCCGAACTGCAGTGGGCGCATGCGCAGCAGGCCCAACTGGAGAACTGATGATGCTGAGGCCATCAGACCTAGCATCCTTTGAAATCTCTTGAGAGGGACTACAGCGCCGCGGCGAAAGGAGCCGACTGCGCGCTGAATGTCCAGTGCGCTGGGATGGCAGGCGTGCTGTCATTGTCAGCGAGTTCAGCTCTATTCCCAGAAAAGATATTATCTGTCTGGGGAATAGCGAACTCTTTTCCCAGTTTACTGTGAGACCGAGATTCTCGAGGTGATCGAGTAAAATGGTTCTGTGCTCCACGATGAGATTGGGCTAGAATGAGCCAGTCCTCCAAATAGTTCAGCACTCGTATGCCCCGGAGTCTGAGGGGCACGAGCGCTGCGTCCATGCACTTCGTAAATGTACGGGGTGCCAGGGACAAGCCGAAAGGCAGGACCGTGTACTGATATGCCTGGCCCTCGAAGGCGAATCTAAAAAATCGCCTGTGACGTGATGCTATCTGTATTTGAAAATATGCGTCCTTTAGATCTATTGACACAAACCAGTCCCTTCGGCGAACATGCGCGAGGATTTATCTGGTTGTGAGCATCCTGAACTGACGTTTCATAAGCGCTCTGTTCAGTTGCCGCAGATCTAGTATGGGCCTGAGACCCCCGTCTTTCTTGGGTACCAGGAAGTATCTGCTGTAAAGCCCCCCTTCGCTTTGAGCTTGAGATAAGGGTTCTATAGCCCCTTTGCTCAGTAGTTTCAGAATTTCAGCTCGAAGTAGGTGTGCTACTTTCGATTGTACCGTGATCTTGACGCGCGCCGTGTGGCGGCGAGGGCTTCGGCGAAACTGTAGCGAATAGCCTTCTTTTATGATGTTTAGCACTCACTTCGAAACCCCGGGAAGCTTCGCCCATGCGTCTGCACGGGTAGTTAGGGGATGGGTGCGAAGCACGCCCTGATCGACTCACGATACAGCGGCTTCGGTGAGCTGTGACAAAAACGTCGCGCTCATGACATCTGAGGCAAGGGCCGCGCTGATAACAGCGGTCAGAATGCCCGCGCTCGACTCCTCTGTGGTGGTCAACCGAGAGGGGGAGGGCAGGGCGAGTTCCATTGGAACTGTCATGTCTGTGTGTGGACGTGGGCGCAGGGTAGCGGGCACGTTTACCACCTTTACAGCATTGCTCGCCTGAGAATTACAATAACAATTGTATTATTATTAATAATGTTATTTCAACACAATATCTCGTTATTTCGACATCATATGTGTGCCGAGTGTGCGTGCAATAAGCAAGATGTGCATTTGTAAATCCAGTGACACGCGTGCATTGATTTTTAAACTAGTGTTTTCTGTCAGTGTCTGCTGCAAAGATGAAGTTGACGATCGCCATCTCCGTAGTGAACGCGCCTATAACCTAGAGAGAAATGCACATCTTGGATTACATAATCAGAGAGTAGCCTATTTCTTTTCATTTTGAATTGTTTCATTTAAAGCTTTCTTAAGATAGGCTATTACAAGAAACACTCTTTCTGCGTAGAGGGTCCGTTTATGTTGGAAACAGTTCCCATTCATTAAATCCTTCAGTTTTCGCGTGTTGTTTGTACACCTGACAACGGTACACGTTGAGCCACAAGGAGCCATTGCTTATCTGTCAGCATTACTACTTGTCAGTAATCAGTTTCACCCGTTTTTACCGCGACGCGAGTATCCCCTGTGTGCTATTTTCATTAAGCGTTAGGCTAAACCGGAACTGAGATACCGGCAACAGGAAGTATCGAGTGTCATGTCGACGCCCATTAATGCCGCATTCCAGGCAACCTGTAACCCGTGTTTTTCCAACTCGTAACTGGGAGTACATCGTTCCAGGCAACCTGTAACCCGTGTTTTTCCAACCTTATACCTGTGAAAGTGCACTGGAACGGCAGTCAAACCTGTAACTTCCCACCTGTGAACTCGTACTAGATCGACGTACTCGCAGTTACGAGTTGGAAAAACACGGGTTACAGGTTGCCTGGAACGCGGCATAAGACTCGCAGGAAAGTTGTGGATAGACGCGAGTTTTTACCGCAGTCAGATGTGACTGATAGAGTTGACCAATGAGATCGAGCCACAGACGCGAGTCATCGTTGCGGGGCGTGGTTTTCGGTTAAGGGGCGTGGTTTGCGCATAACTGGTTTGGGGGAAAAAATCACGCCATTTCTGCACCTATAATTTCTGCACTCCAAAAGGCCAATCACACCTGGACCACACAAGTTTTGAGACGTCGTTCAGAATTGCTCTGACAGAAGTTTGGGAAAAGAAGGAATGGGTGAAAAAGCTTGGGGAGTCATCAGGAGTGAGCTGGAGAGTTGCAGTGACAAAACCAAACAAGGGACAACGTGTGCTTTTCAAGGTAATTCAATTATTTATATATTTTGCTTTAGTTTGCCAGTAAGAAACTAAATCTCACCATCATGGGGTCCATCTGGGGTTAAATGGAGTATAAAAAAGCTGAGATAGACTAAATTTTGTGTTGTAAAATCTCATATGTGTTCAATGAGAAATCTACTGGTAAATCTAAATAATACAATCTAAAACAATACTAAAAAATAAAATAAAAATAACACTTTACAATAAGGTTCTCTTACGAGAGGTTCTCTCGTATTGTGCAAGTAGCTTACGCGGCGGGAAAAGTCATCTTTTCTCGAGATATGAAGCCAAAAAATTATCCTTAATTTTTGTTATCTTGTCAACGCAGTGCAGTAGCACGCATACCTAGAGCAAGCTATCTAGCGCGCTCATTGGTTGCCCTGCGGCAACTGCAGCAGCCTACCACTGAGCCGGGCGTGACGTCACACCCAATGAGGGCGCTTGGCGCCCTCACGCGTCACTACCCGCCAGAAAGGGCGTGGCTAAGCATATAAAAGAAGGCTCAGGGGCTGCTTTTCTCTGATTTTTGTCTCTTCAGCGAGCTCTCCGCATCGCTGGACTCTGAGGAAGCCGCCGTTGAATCAAGCGACTTGCAAGCCGAGGATTCGTCTGAGGAAGCCGGCCGTCTTCGCCGCCTTCAGCATCCCTGCCTGCTACGCTATCCGGCACTATATCCTTTTACCTTTATCATGCATTGCATTTCTTGTAAAGCTCCGCTCAGCGACAGAGACCGCCACGTCATCTGCGCCCTCTGCCTGGGTCCGGACCACGCAGCCCTCGCTCTCTCTTCGGGCGGCTGCGAGCTGTGCGAAGAACTACCGATGTCGACCCTTCGGGCTTGTCTCGCTTTGTTCGACGCTCCCTCTGCCTCTCCGTCTGCCTCCACCGGACCGCGCAAGAAGAAGCGCCGGTCTCAGAGGCCACCGGAACCTGCTGCTTCAGCTGAGCGCTCGCCAGAGCCTCTCCCGTGAGCCTCGCTATCTCCTTCTCCTCTTCCAGACGCGCAGCGGCCGGCCTCTGCCCGCACTGCCGTCGCCTCAGGGGATGAAGCGGACGCCGCCGCTATGGACAGCTGTTCTCTTCTGGCGTCGGACAGCGAAGAGTGGTCGGGTTCTCACAGCTCTTCCACACAGGAGTCTGGCCCGTCCTGCACCAGTGTGGATGCAGAACTTCTCCGCCTCCTCACCAAAGCGGTCGATCGTTTGGGTCTCGACCGGTCGCCCGCGCCCGGAGGGACTCCGCCAGACTCCGCTCACCGACCTCCTCGGCTCTCTCCCAGGTGGACGGGGCCGTCGAAAAAGGTTACGTGCAGATCCCTCGGGTCGAGGAAGCTGTGGCGATGCACCTCTGCCCGCCATCCGCCAGATGGCGCTCGAAGTCTGCCCTGCCGTCTAAGCCCTGCAGGACCACGTCAGCTCTCATCTGCCGCGCTTTTGCCGCCTCCGGCCAGGCTGCTTCCGCCCTGCACTCCATGGCTGTGCTTCAAGTTCTCCAGGCCGACCTCCTCCGCGAATTGGATGAGAAGGGCCTGGATCGAGCTGCTTTGTCTGACCTGCGCAGCGCGTAACGGATCTCGCGCTCCGTGCCACGAAGACCGCTGCGCAGGCCGTTGGAAGAGCGATGGCCGCGCTCACCTTCACAGAAAGACACCTCTGGTTGACGCTGGCGGACATGAGCGAGTCTGAGCGGCCGCAAGGAGGAGAAGATGGTTGAGTCCCGCTCCGGCCGGACCGCCATCAAAGCGCCCAGCTCTGTCAGTCCCCTTAGCAAAGGCTACTGCAGCAGCTTACACCGCAGCCAACGAGCCAGTAACACAACTCTCTCGCCTGCACACAAACGCCGTTTTCACGACGACCCAGAGAAATCTCATAAAGAGTATGGTTTCGGGTCTTCCGGCTCACGCCGAAGGTGTCATAAGTGTAGAAAATGTGCCCACTGGGCTCACCACTACACACATACACGATCTCCCCGGTAACGTTCACGGAGCGCACTCTCATAAAGCGGTCACACGCCGGTCGAGTGCTAAGTGTAGAGAATGTGCCCACAGGTCTGTGCCCACACCTACACACTGCCCGCTCTGTCACACAGTTATCCCGGGACGAAGATCCCTTAAAACTCCCGAACACTGGCCGTGTTGCATATGTAAGCCCGGTGCCCGCTCACGAGCCCGCGCGTTTACTAACAAACACGTTAACCCCCGTACCGTTCTCACGTCACGCATTTCTAGCAACAAAACACGCTCCGTCCACGTCGACCGAGCCGTTGTGTGCTGTACAGCCAGTCACTACTGTCCACGAGCCCCCGAATTCGAGCACCACCCGTCCCGCGCAGTGCGGCGATCTGAACCCAGAGACTATTCGACCCCTGGCAATGCATGCAAAAGCATGGCAGGATATCCAGGGCATGTCGAAATGGGTGCTGAACACTATAATGCACGGCTATTCGCTTCAGTTCACTCGCCGCTCTCCGCGCTTTTTAGCATGGACCGAGACGAGAGAGAACACAGAAGTGGCACATCTGCTTCGAGCAGAAATAGCAAAGCTGCTGCACAAAGGGGCTATAGAACAGGTGCATCCTTCCCTGAGCGAGTCAGGCTTTTACAGCCGTTATTTCCTCGTTCCCAAAAAGGACGGAGCGCTGAGACCTATTTTAGATCTGAGACATTTGAACAAAGCTCTCATGAGGCGTCCGTTCAAAATGATCACAACCAGACAAATCCTTACACAAATTCACCCAGGAGACTGGTTTACGCATATTTTCAGATCCAGATAATACCCCGTCACAGGCCATTCTTGAGATTCGCCTTCGACGGTCAGGCATATCAATACACCGTCCTGCCGTTCGGTCTATCGTTGGCACCCCGTACATTTACGAAGTGCATGGACGCGGCTCTCGCTCCCCTGAGAAGGCAGGGGATGCGGATATTGAACTATCTGGATGACTGGCTCATTCTAGCGCAATCAGAGACAGAGCTCTTGTCTCACAGAACAGCGCTTCTCAGCCATCTGGAAAGCTTGGGTCTCTCGGTCAACTGGACCAAGAGCTCATTACTGCCCCATCAGTCAGTTTCTTTTCTCAGAATAGAACTGGACTCGGTGGCTATGACGTCCAGGTTGTCAGAGCAGCGCGCGCGCCGCATTCGACACCTCGCCGCGTCTTTCCAGACGGGCAGTCAGGTCCCGCTGAGGACATTCCAGCGAGTCCTGGGGCATATGGCTTCAGCTGCAGCGGCGCTCCAGCTGGGTTTACTGCGCATGCGCCCGCTTCAGCGCTGGCTGAAAGCTCGAGTGCCTCATCGAGCCTGGACGACCGGCCGCCTTGGAGGCAGGGTAAATCAGGGCTGTGTTTCAGCCCTGCAACCCTGGTTGGCAGCCGAGTGGTATCGCACAGGAGTGACGATGGGAGTGGTCTCGCGCCGGAAAGTTGTCTCGACAGACTCGTCCAAACAAGGTTGGGGAGCGCTCTTCGAGGGCAGACCGGTCTATGGCCTCTGGTCAGACCAGGAGAGTCGCCTTCATATAAACTGTCTAGAGATGCTGGCGGTCGAGAATGCGCTCAAGCATTTCCTCCCACACATACAGGGCCACCATGTGCTAGTCCACACGGACAATACGTTAGTGGTGGCCTACGTGAACCGTCAAGGTGGTGTCAGATCTCAGTCGCTCTGCACCCTGGCGGAACGCCTCCTTGTATGGGCTCAGCACTCACTGCGCTCACTGAGAGCCGCGCACGTGCCGGGTCGCCTGAACGATGGTCCAGACAGACTGTCCAGGAACAATGTTCCCCCGGGAGAGTGGTCTTTACACCCCCAAACAGTCCAGTCACTGTGGCGCCTTTTCGGCAGAGCGAAAGTCGACCTCTTTGCGTCAAAAGACAACGCGCACTGCCAAAGGTTCTTTTCAAAGAGCGAGGACACGCTGGCTCAGACCTGGCCCAGCGGCCCGCTATACGCTTTTCCCCCGGTCTCTCTGTTGCCGCAAGTCATCAAGGGAATCAGGAAAGCGAGCCACATGGTGCTCCTCATAGCCCTGTATTGGGAGAATCAGACTTGGTTCCCGGATCTAATACGGTTGGCAGATTCAGCCCCCTGGCCGATACCGGTGAAAAGGGATCTCCTATCTCAAGCCCGCGGCTTGATTTTGCATCCTCATCCAGAGCGTTGGTCTCTGCATGCATGGATTCTCAACGGATACCCGTTGACCTGCCAGTAAGGGTTGTGAACACGATCACGCAGTCTAGAGCCCCTTCTACGAGACGGCTCTACTCGTCTAAATGGTCTGTGTTTAGCAAATGGTGCACCGCCAAAGGGCTAGACCCACAAGCATGTGATGTGTCGCGTGTGCTTTGTTTCTCCTTCAAGAGCTGCTGGACTTGGGCAGGTCCCCCTCCACGCTCAAAGTTTATGTCGCGGCTATTTAAGCATTCGCCGACTCGGCGACAGGCCGCGCATTAGGGAGAAACGAGTACATCATCCGCTTCCTTAGAGGAGCTAGAAGGATAAACCCCCCGCGACCCCCTTCGGTTCCTATTTGGGATCTTTCACTGGTCTTAGATGCCATGAAAACGCATCCCTTTGAACCTATGGAAACCGTGGAGATGAAATACCTCACGCTCAAAACCGTTTTTCTGTTAGCCTTGTCTTCAGTCAAACGTGTGGGTGACCTGCATGCGTTATCAGTTAACGCAGCATGCCTTGAGTTCGGACCTAATGACTCCTAAAGTTATTCTCAAACCAAGGCACGGTTACGTCCCCAAATGCTTGGGCACACCCTTCAGAGCGCAGGTTATCTCTCTCTCTGCTTTGCCGGCAGCCGGCAGTGAGGTTGACAGCAATCTCCTTTGCCCTGTCAGAGCGCTGAGAAATTACGTTACGCGCTCCGCCGCCGTCAGGCGCTCGGAGCAGCTTTTCGTTTCGTTCGGCGGGCACACCAAGGGTCTCGCCGCCTCGAAACACAGCCTGTCCAGATGGATAGTGGACGCTATTGCAGCTGCTTATGCGTCCAATGATCTGCAGTGCCCACTGGGCATCAGAGCCCATTCTACTAGAGGCATGGCCTCGTCGTGGGCTTGGTCTAGCGGAATTTCCATTCATGACATTTGTACAGCGGCGGGCTGGGCCTCCCCCTCTACATTTGTGAGATTTTATAATCTAGAAGTTCCTTCCCTGCAGGCTAAGCTTTTATCAGTCTAAGTCTCGCATAGCCCGGCCCACCTCTGTGCGCGGGCTACTGCTGTGGATTTAGCTCTCCTGGTTGAGCTGTACTTTTCAGGGGCTGTCAGCAGAGCGGCTGAGCCGCTCTATACTCCCCATTGTTTGCACGAGTACTGTGTTACTGTGTGCTTATGTACTGGCGCTAGCCATCATATTGACCGCCCGGCTCACACTTTTGGGTGTTCCCTGGGAAAATCCCCTGGACTCATTCAGTGGATGCTGGGCACGCACGGCATTGACAAGGGAGTTCCCGCAGCGTAAGCTACTTACGCAATACAAGAGAACCTCTCGTAAGAGAACGTATCGGTTACCTAACGTAACCTCTGTTCTCTCTAGAAGAGGGAACGAGTATTGCGTAACCCGCCGCGCTCGCGCCACAAGCTCATTCGCTTCAAGTGACATATCTCGAGAAAAGATGACTTTTCCCGCAGCGTAAGCTACTTACGCAATACTCGTTCCCTCTTCTAGAGAGAACAGAGGTTACGTTAGGTAACCGATACGTTTTATTAGGACTCCTTGTGCATACAGAATTTGGATTATTACAGTTAATGGCAATATTAATTTGGAAATGTAAATTAATATTTCCTATTGGCACACTAAATGCAAATTATATAAATATCTAAATGAAAATCTAACATGCTTAAGACTTTTGCATAGTTCTGTATATATTTAAACATTAATATTCTATCTATATCTATCCATAGGCTCATTATAGGTGCTGTAGCAGCCCTTGGATCCAAAAGAGAGAGTCTCGACTGATGCACAAGGTGTTTCTTTATTTAGTTCGCCAAACCAGCATGACGTTCAACTTTCAATCCATCATCACCTTAGCACCGTGAAAACTGTATTGAAAACATACATACAACAAACATTTCACACACTTGTTTTCACGGCTACAAACGTCATTACGAAAACAAACATTTAGGGTGACAAACATTAATTACAACAACAAAATAAACCATACATATGTGCAAACAATTTTCTGAATTATATGAATGAAAACATATCGTACCTCGCTGCGCTCACCAAGGAATGCAAAACATTATACGATAGTCATTTCTTCCGTCATAAAACGGGCGTCGAGTTCATGAATAAACAAATCTCAGATAAAATCCACATGTATGCTCCCCAAAGGGACAAATTTCAACATCACAGGTGCTCAGAATTTCCGGTCAATCACATACAAATAACATTAAAGCACATACAAAAGATATAAAAATATTTAAATAAGTTACCAACATTTACACAAATATTTTACCAATAACCCAACCCATATTTCATTTAATCAACAACATACATTAAACTCCAAAGTGGTCCTTTACAGGTGCCAACACAATGTTTGTGCCCGATCAGGCACAGCTGATCATAGACGGCTCTCAAAAAATACATGCTGTGAGGCTAAAATGGTTTGCACTCTGGTAAAGACTGTAGACAAAAGAGGAGGATCTAGTAGGTGGGTTAGCAATGTGAAAATAAAATAAAATAAATATTTTTTCTTTTGTCAGCTACTTTGTTTGTCTACTTTGCAACAACTAATTTGTTTTTATTTTTCAGGAGCAATGATCCCCATATACCCACCTACCCAGCTTCTGTGCGCTTGTACAATGTACATAATCATAACATCTTTATTGCGGAGGCACTGAGGCACAGAGATGTGGGGGTCAAGGTAATTGAAACCCTAACTCAGTTGTTTGAGATTGGTCACAGCCCTACATCAGCTCTGGCAGCTCTGAAAAGTGACCTGTTGGCGGAGCATGGCAACAAATATGTATATGCCTCTGGTGACCGTGCCCTTTGCCCAGACCTTCAGTTTTGCTACAGGTATGTGAAAATGTACTTCGTCTTCAAATCAGTATTTTTGACAGACTTATGTAGTAAAACAATCAATTTATTGTGCAGACTGTATCACAAGGTGAATAAGCAGGAGTTTGGAGAGCAAAGTGGGGAGGGAATGCTATCAGCTTTGGAGAGGCAGGTAGAATCCTACAATACAGCGTGTAATGACAGCTGTGCCAAGCTTCAAATGTCCTCAGCAAGAACACCACTAGTAGCCATTTGTTCCCCATTAATGAAACGAACACACAGCCTTTCCAATAGTGGAGAAATGTGTTTTATGGATTCATCTGGTAACATGGACCGGGAGAACTGCAGGGTGTTTCTGCTTCTCACACACACTTGTGCTGGTGGTCTTCCTCTTGGGATAGTGATAACCCAGTCAGAGGATGAGAGGATGATTAGTGAGGGACTGGAGCTGCTGAAGTCCTTACTGACAAAGGATGCCTTTGGAGGGCGAGGTGAGGCAGGCCCTTGTGTGTTTCTTACAGATGACTCAAAGGCAGAAAAGGGAGCTATAGCCCAGGTCTTTCCTGAAGCCACACAGCTGCTCTGCATATTTCGTCTTCTGCAAGCTGTGTGGAGGTGGTTGTGGAACAAAGAACACAACATTGAGATGAAGGACAGACAGACACTGTTCAGCATAGTAAAAGACATGCTTTATGCCAGGGAAATGAGTACAGTTGAATTGATGTACCAGCAAGCCCTGGACAGCCCTTTGACCAACAGGTAGAGAAAATAGTAGACAGGTAGAGGTACTTGATATGTTCCCCCTCCAGATGCCTGTTTTTATTGTTTTAATTTATTATTTGTCTTAACTCGCTACAGATACAAGAAGTTCCTGACCTATCTACGGGTTCTTTGCGATCGACGTGAGAGTTGGGCTCTCAGCTATAGGAGAGACTTGCCAACACGTGGCAACCAAACAAACAACTATGTGGAGGCTGCAATGCGTGTTTTGAAAGACAAAATACTCCAAAGAACAAAAGCATTCAACCTCCCTCAATTATTCAACCTTTTCATCACCCGACTAGAGATGTACTATGAGGCACGTGTGACAGACGTTGCACTTGGCCATTGGGAGGCTTTCCAGCGGTCAAGATTCCTTGCTACAGCAAGTAACATTAAAGGGTCTGATATTTCTCAGGTGAAGAATAATTTTAAAATATGAATCATTATAAAATTGTCAGATCTTTTTGTAAATATGTCTGTATGTCATGTCTTCATGTCACTGTTAGGTTGGAGAGAAGAAGTTTGAGGTGAAATCCTCCACATCAGGAGACAGCTACACCGTGGACATGGAATTGGAACTATGCACATGTCCAGTTGGCCATAGTGGGGCACCATGCAAACACCAGGCAGCAGTGGTGGAAAATTACAGCATCACCTCCATCAACTTTCTCCCCACAACAGCTAAAATGAAGGCTGAGCTGCTGAAAATAACAAAAGGTAATTATTTCTTTGCAGAATCACTTGTCACACATGGGCTGACACTTGTGTTCAAATATCTAAAGAAGGTATTTAAAGACAATGTCCGGTTCATCTTCTTCACAGCCTCAGTTTCTCTTGACTTCCTTAACCCTTTAAGGCAAGATATGCCCAAGCCAGGTAAGAAAGTGGGACATAGAACCTTCATTATACATGCTTAAAGGAACACTCCACCGTTTTTTGAAATAGGGCTTATTCACATTCTTTCATACATTTAGATAGGTGGGTAAATGCATTTTTGTCTCAGTGCATGCATTGTTTTAGTTTGACAGGGTCGGCGCTAGCTTAGCTTAGCACAATGAATGGAATCCTTTGTTGCCAGCTAGCATGTCCTGAGTGAAAGTGATAAAAAAAAAAAAAAAAACCCACGTAATTACTTCTTGTGGCCTATTCACAACGAGTACAAATAGCGATGCAGATTAACACTATGTGATTTCTTAGGCAGATATTGACTTGGGACTATATTATGGGGAAGCACAGGCGAAGCACGGCTACTTAGGCGAAGCACAGCTACTTGGGCGCAGACATATCACGCAACACATGAAATGCCACGACTTCCGTCAACATACCGGTGTGAATAGTAGCTGCCTGGCTATTTTCCCTACAGTACATGAATGGCGATGAACATGGCTGATTTTGTGTGAGCCAGAACCATACCTATATACAAGAGTTTACAGAAAATGAGTGGAAATAGAACGACAGGCGGAGGTTGCGATCGCTCAACAGCCCGAGGACGTGAGGATGAGAGACAACACGAACTGGTGGTGTGAATGTGGGGGAATATGCCGACTGAAATAGAGTGTCTGTGCTGTGGCGAGTGGGACAAATTACTGCCATCGATAACCAGGCTCAACGTGTCAGATCAAGATGAGCGTGCCCGCAGTTGTCACAACTACCGAGGATTTCATGGCGCTGATCCATCCGGCAGTACTCGATTTTTTTTCCGGTGTGATAAAGTGAACTGGAAAAAATGCCCCACGCCGAATGGACAGCTGTCCACGGAGTAAGTGATTATTTTAAACATGACACATGTATAGTAAACTGCTTGTAGCCTTCTCCTCATAGTAGTTGTACTAAAACCCCTGAGCCTAACTCGGTGAGAGAAATATAACTTAGCCCTCAGTCATTTCATTTTACAGGTAACGAAAACAGCGATTTTTATTTTAGTTTGGTTGTTCATGCTAAACAGGTTGAATTCAACATGAGGTTACACTAGAGGAGGCTAACGTTATTTGAACCGTAGTCTATATACAGCTTCTCAGCATCTATCTTACAACCGAATAAAGACACAGATTTAAGACAGAAGGAAGAGTAATAAAAGACAACTTACATGTGCACTTTGTTCTGCCTGTGCTTTGAAAATAGATGGGATGGGACGGCCGTATGTTTCAGACGTAGTACCGTCTTTCTGGACCCATATTCCATTTTTTTCAAAGTAACTTAGTCCTCCGGTGCAAAATGCTCTTTGCAAACACGATAATGTTTGATTTTGTAAAGAGGCGTTGAAGTACAGATCTCCAGAGCAGCTAGCCATTTATTTCTCAGTTCCACATTCGATGGAATTCTGTGAAGCATTACATTCGTGTATGTCCTTTTCTTGTTCTCACAACCTTTTGCTACGCAGGTAATTACCATGTTTGCTGTAACTTCTCAAAAAAAAAAACAATCCAAAAGCAAAGACACTCGGTGCAGATCACGCGTGTTGTTCTTCTGTGTTTTGACTCCTTGCACACCAGTATGTTGACGGAAGTCGTGGGATTTCATGTGTTGCGTGATATGTCTGCGCCCAAGTAGCTGTGCTTCGCCTAATTAGCCGTGCTTCGCCTGTGCTTCCCCATAATATAGTCCCAAGTCAATATCTGCCTAAGAAATCGCCTAGTGTTAATCTGCATCGCTATGTGTACTCGTTGTGAATACGCAGGCCACAAGAAGTAATTACGTGTTTTTTTTTTTTTTGATCACTTTTACTCAGGACATTAGGGCTGTCACTTTTGAGAAAAATCAAATTCGAACGGATATCGAATATCAAGAAATATATTCGAATATATTTGAATATCTACGAGTAAAATGTAAAATGAAGTTAACGAACAACCTTGATCCATCAGGAAACGCCACATGGTCGCTGAATTTCACTGCGCTTAAAGAACAGTTTTTCTTTTGCGTGAAAAAGCTGTTTGCTGGAGATGTGTTAAAAGATAGCGGAGTGCATTCATGATTAGGCTACCGGTATAATAATCCTCCTGGAACCGGGTCTGAGTGAGTAATTTACTCTCTTACCTTTGTTCTTTGATTAACATTAATGACACTTTAAGACCAGCCGCTGCGAACAGAGACGCGATCTGACAAGCGTCGCATTTTCTCACATCTCTACGTTCATTTAAGACTTTATTTAAATAATTTAAGACTGCTCTTATGAGGACACTCGGCATAATTTGTGTGTTGTGGCTTGTTCAAGCCCGAAAGAGAACTCGATACTGACGCACGTCTTTTCTGTGGGTCGTGTGTGTGTGTGTGTGTGTAATAGGCAGGAATTACAGCTCGGTCTCTCTAGTCTTGTCGTTATCTTGCATTTTCAAAACAAGCTGGCTATTATTCGCTTGATTTGGTCATGGGCCTACGCTACAATAGGTTTAGAGCGGCCGCTACTGGATGAGATGGCAAACAATAAAAAAAAAAGCAAACAGTCTAATCATAGACTGTAAAAAATGCGCAAAACATGGCACTTTAAAAACCGAATAGTTTATTTATAGTTCGATTTCGGATATTTCATGTCATGTTCGAATGCATATTCGAATATCGAATGAAAAGTGACAGCCCTACAGGACATGCTAGCTGGCAACAAAGGATTCCATTCATTGTGCTAAGCTAAGCTAGCGCCGACCCTGTCAAACTAAAACAATGCATGCACTGAGACAAAAATGCATTTACCCACCTATCTAAATGTAGGAAAGAATGTGAATAAGCCCTATTTCAAAAAACGGTGGAGTGTTCCTTTAATTCTAAACAAAACAGCTAGTTAGCAGTTTGACATTAGACATGCCTCCAAGACAAGAAACCTGCAATACAGATGGTCAGTACAATTTAATTACTCAAGATGATGGTCAGTGTAAAGGGAGGGTTGGTGCTTTTTTGTTTTTCAATTTATTCTTTTTTTTTCTTGTTTTCAATGGTGACATGATGAACAGAAATTCTCTCGCAATATTTATATTCATTTTGTATGTATATGTAATGAACAGTAGACATACATCAGCTGGACTGGTCTTCCCCCAGCTCATCTACTCTAGAGACCTCAAACTCCAATCAACCCTGTATGCATAGTAACTCAGAGGGAGGTGAGTTCATGAAGCTTAGAAGAGGAACAGTTCAACCAAAAATTAAAATGATCTCATAATTAAATCCTAGATGTATCTGGCTGTCTTCTTTCAGCCGAACACAATTGGAGTTAAATAAAAAAAATCCTGAATATGTTTCCATTAAATATGACACGTAATAATGAATAATAACAAGTGTTTTTATATGTAACTAACATTCCAAAACTGTATTTGAAACTAATTAATAAGGATAAATAAATAAGTAATGATACAAAAAACATAAGCAATAACATTTATTATTATTAGAAATAATAATTAATTAAACATTTATTATTATTTGAAATAACATTTATTTAAATAACATTTATTGATTTTATTTTACATACACAACACGGACCGATGGGACAGATGGCTGTGTGCATTAAAGGGATACTCCACTTTAAAATGAAAAAACCAGACAGTTTCTGGGACCGTTGACTTCCATCGTAGGAAAAAAAATAAATACTATGGAAGTCAGTGGGACCCAGAAACTGTCTGGTTACTGACATTCTTCTAAATAACTTCCTTTGTGTTCAGCAGAAGAAAGAAATTCATACAGGTTTGAAACAACATGAGGGTGAGAATATGATGACAGAATTTTCATTTTAAAGTGGAGTATCCCCTTACACTTAGTTTAATGGTGCAACGCAAACATATTTAGTTGTGTGCAAGTTGTATCTTAGTGCCCATTTACGTAAAAAAACTAAGCTAAGTTCTAACTTACTGGTGCATCCGGCCCCTGGTCCAAGTGGTTGTTGCTTTTTTTTTTTTTTTATTGGTTGTTGCAATTTAATTGTTTTTATCGTTTTCTTGTTAAATAGCATCTCTACCAAATTCTCCTGTGAGGAGGATGCTTGGACTACTTGGTGAACTGGCTGAAAACTCCAACTACAGTGATGCCATGACTACAATGGCCAAGCAGCTTGAAAAGATGCAGCACAACCCAACCCAACTGGTCTCTGCATTTTGCTGTTTTGGGAAAGGGATGTCGGTGTCAAAACGTGCAGCAGCGTTAAGACGAGCTGCTAGACGACCAGGTCCCATTATTGGCTGTCAGCCAACAGCAGTGGCCCGAAGATCAACCAAGACTGGTTCGAGGCGTCATTTGACAGCTGGACGCCCCAGAAAAAGTACTTCTGGTTCAGAGCACGACTATAGTAGACATACAGGCAGAGGAGGGAAAACAAAGGGTTGTCAGGGTATGCCACAAATTGTCAGAGTCTGTTGCAATGAATTTCTCACATCAAGCTTAAAATGCCACAAGGTTGTATGTTTTTTTTTTTGTGTGTGTGTGTATGTGGTGGGGGGAGGTAATTACAGGTACAGGGTAATTAATAGTGTAATAGCAACTGCACATAAAACTCACTTCTTACTTTTTTTTAGATGATGAATTGTATGTAATGTTTCTTTTTATGTACCCATAAAAGGCAAGCATATGTGTAATAAAAAAAGATTATGTATATACACTTTTCTCATTGTTAAGCTCTTTTTTTTGTTTAAAAAAATATGTATAATATATATTATGTAAAATAAAAATGTTATATATATATATATATATATATATATATATATACTATGCTGTTCTTTTGAACTTTCTATTCATCATAGCATCATGAAATAAAAATGTAAAAAACTGTTTTCAACATTGATGATACCGGTAATCTGAAATATTTCTTGAGCAGCAAATCATCATATCAGAATGATTTCTGAAGGATCATGTGACACTGAAGACTGGAGTAATGATGCTGAAAATTCAGCTTTGATCACAGGAATAAATTAGTTTAAAATATATTCAAATAGAAAAGTCATTTTAAATTGCCATACTATTTCACAATATTACTGTTTTTTTTTGTTTTGTTTTTTATCATATAAATGCAGCCTTGGTGAGCAGAAGATACTTATTTTAAAAACATAAAAAAATCTTACCGATCTAAAACTTTTGACCAGTAGTGTATATATATACTGGTATATATCTGTGTAACTTATAATTTCGGATACACACTTCCCTTTTGTATTTTGTATTTCAGCGATGTGAGGCCAATCAGCGCTTTGATAGAGTTGACCAATGAGATCGAGCCACAGACGCGAGTCATCGCTGCGGGGCGTGGTTTTCGGTTAAGGGGCGTGGTTTGCGCTTAACTGGTTTGGGGCAAGCGTGCCGCACCAAGGCTAGGGCCCTGTCCCAAATGGCGCACTTCATGCGGACTTTCGGTCTCGTGGACTTGAATTGCGCGTGCTCGCTGAGTCTACGAGTCCGTAGGCCGTCCCATTCAGCATTTTACCGCTCTGAAGTGTGCTCAGCAGCGCCCCCTTTGTACCCTTGAAGCGGTCTTCCGCGAAGCCCGCATAGAAGCAGGCTCCACACACTTTAACTACCCAGGAATCCTTGCGAAAGGCCAATCAGACAACAGATGGGAGGAGATTTCACTGACTCACGGATAATTGTTGACATGAGAAGAAAATATTACGGTTTTTATGACCTAAATGTACATTTTACCAGTTGTTACCTACAGTTTATACAAACATTATGGTCATCGACCAGTGGTTGATGTCTCAAACATAATAATAGAGCGTTTAATAATACGATCGTGTTATAATTAAATAAATAGTACCGAATGTCAGGGCTTTACTGAGTCATATGTAAACATAGTATGAATATTGAAACCTGTAAATTGAAAAAAATATGTTTAAATTATGTTTTAAAATTGTAATCTTAGTTCAAATGGAACATTATGTAGCCTATTATTATGTACAACTGTATACATCATTTAAATAAGCATGATATATCTATTGTTTAATGCCCAGGTGATATGCACAATATCAAAATATAGAACTGTAAAATTAGGATGTGTAGTTGACATGCAGATAAGACATTGGAGCGCAAAAATGTGATTTCTCCTGTCCAACAACAACCAGGCGGTTATTTCTGGCGTGCCGATCGAGTCTGTCCCAAAAATACCTCTCAATGCGCCCTCGTGGACTCGCGCCAAGGGCCCTATAGGTCTGCACTACATGACGTCACCAAAGTGTGGACTCTGAGGAAGTCCACAAGTCCGGAGTGTGCCATTTGGGACAGGGCCTAGATGTCTCGTCCGCGCTGCTGGCCAATGGAGCTCGACATCCGCACACGGCGGCCATCTTACGACAGGGTGCTCGCTCACTCATAACATGGTGCATGTACATTTAAATAACCATAACTTGCTCAAATTTCTACCGATTTTCAAACGGTTTGGTTTGTTATAAACGTCAGAGATGTAGCTATTATACTGCATACATATGAATAATTATGTTCAAAATGTTTAAGCATTCAGAATTATAGCCACGTTAATAACGTTTGTAAGAAACCAAACCGTTTGTAAATCCGTCCAGATTTCAGCGAGATAAGAGGATTTGTGTGCGTGCTGCTCACTCACCTTAATTCACAGAGCCCTGTCCTAAGATGGCCGCCGGTGATGCCGGAAGTGACTCCGCCTTAAGACATCTAGCCTTTATATGATATCTATGTGCCGCACAAGCCATGAAAAGTGAAGCCAAAACGTCTCGATCGCCCCCCGGTGACTGGTCCTAGTATAGGTCATAAGTCTCGCCTCCCCGTGTTATTCAAGGGGACGTGAGACCAACTAAACAATTAAATTACACTTCAAATATCTTTTTCCAAAGGTTGTTTCTTTCATTTGCTGCCGTTTTTATCACGCCGATGTAAGTTCAAGTGTCTGTTTTAAAAATAAGTTGGTTTTTAGTTAGTTACGTGCAGGGGCGTAAATTTCATCTAAATGTTGGGGGGGACAATAAACATAACATTCCTCACAAGCAATTTTTTGAAGGGGACACCAATAATATAGGCAAAATTGTACTTTCTATGGATATGTGTACACAGAGGAAAGCCTTACTGCTATTATTAGTGTAGCTAGACCGTTCCATTATCCTTCTTCTCAAAGTTTCTCTTTGGTTCATTGAAAAAGCTGACTAAATTGACCAAAATATTCTTCATTGGTGTGCAAAATTGACAAAAAAAATGATGGTTGATGATTTATTCAGGAATTTTATCGATAACGATAATTAAACAATATTTTGCTGAGTGTGTTATTGTGCTGGTAACTTGGCATGTTTAGGACTGCCGAGGACAGCCGACTCCTAAAGTTTTTGATATTCTTCATATTCTGTGTGGGGGTCAGTTCACAGCAGTGACAGAAATCATTTTTCCAATAAGTTTCAATAGATTTTTACCTTCATTGGCATTTTTACCTTTATAAATGCATTTTTAAACCTAAATATATGCATGCATCATCTTTTGTGTCAATTTCATACAAAAAATTAAATTATAATAATAAGACACAACAGGGCTGTTACCAATCATATTAAATAATATCAACAAAATCTTTGAAAATGGAGAGGAAACACAAAAGTTGCATTTGAAATGGCATTTTGATTTTACACAGACATAAATAATGTTTTGTTTAAAACATAAAACGTTGAATATTGATATGTAAAATGATTTAGAACATGAAAAGATACTATAAATGTGAAATTAAAACCGCCAGTAGGTGGCAGCAATTCATTGTTAATGAGTGAGTCATTGTGATTCAACTGATTCGTTCAAAAAGCTGATTCATAATTCAGTAGGGAAATACCTCAGTGTTTCTCAGAGACGCAAATACAGTGCTTTGGCTTAGTTTTCAACTATTTTCGTTGGCGAAATAGAGTTAAAACAGGCAATATGGTGTCTAAAAGTAAACTTTTCAATTATCAATTTATTAAATCACATTTATTATCATGTTAATATCTGGAGAAAAACTGCACTCTTTGTGTGATATTATATTAGATTAACTATATTAAATGATATAAACTGACTAAATCACACAGTGAAAGTGTGAAAATCTAAATGCGCACACGCAGTTGTCTAATCTACAAGACTACACATGGTGTGTGCGTACACTCTATGGGTGTGTGTGTGAGGGAACGGTTTTAAACAATCTAAGTAACGTTTAAAGGTGCATTAAGCAACTTTTCATGTTAAAAATACCCGTTTTCTAACCCATACATGCTTAAACAATTGCCTGATGGGCTGAATGAGCCCTTCTCTGATCACTGAGATTGTCTCTATAAACCTGTAAAGTAAAATAAATATGATGGATTCGGGCCGGAATTTTAGACTGGGCGTGACGTCATGCGCGTTCACGGCATGCTCATATAGCTTTGCCTGGCAGGTTTGTGTATTCGCCGGCATTCTCCGTAGAAGATGGATTGTAAGAGACCTGCTTGTTGTTCATTTCAAACACCAACGCAAACTCCACGTAAGATAAAAAAAAAAGAAAACTTTTGTCTAGTGCAACCAAAAGGGCCAAATTGGACTCAGACAGGCGTCGGAATCAGACGAGAGTAAACATAGGGAAGGCTGATAGGCTATATAAGTAAGATAATTAGACACAAATTTTGAGCAAATTACTGCTTAATTAGGATGTATTGCTATTGGAATATGCTACTTAGCAGATCAATAAAACAGGCTAAACCCCCGCAAATCTTCAGCGGATTAGCCTGTTTGGCTTTTATGGTAACGTCATAGTGCCATTTAATTGTTTATTACCTTGAGACAATTGGGTGTACTTTTTTGACCGACTGTGTAGCTTTGAGCTTTTACAAAGTAACAACTTATATTGTTCATGAACGTGTTTCCATAATAATACAATCATAAGTGGATACAGTAAACACATAACATTGTTCAACATGGAGATAGATGGAAATAAAAAACGAAGTTTTCTACTACCCCCGTTTTTCCCTCACACATAAGTGTGTAATTTACTCAATTGCCTTTCCTTTCACATATTTAAAATGACTTGCAGATTTATAACTTTATTACCTCTGAAGACATGATTGTAAACAAAAGATTTGCGGCTGATGCTCCTTTGGTTATGAACAGCTCGTGCTCGTGCAAGCGTGCGTGTGCGTGTGGTCCATGAGCGACGCGTGCACATCTCTGGCTGCAGTTTCGCTTGCCGCCAGAGGTGGCATAGTTCTGCAAAAACTCAGAAAGCTGCTTAATGCACCTTTAAGGCACAGACTGTATAAAACAAGGTTATAATCGCCAACATAGCGAGGCGGACTACATCGGTGACAAAAGTACATTGGTTATCATAACATTTTATGTCAATGATTTTGTAAATGACGCAGACGCAGCATATTCTGTAAATACTCTGTAAATATAATTCTGATATAGAGAAAATACTCGCTTCATCCGAGGTTTAAAGTAAATAAAATAGCCTCGACTTACTGGAGTTTATTGGAGTTGTTTGTGATGAGGTAAAAGGGGAGCGGGCAGTGGACCGAAGCACTGAGGCAAGGGAGGGGGGACTCAAAATTTTAAAACGTTAATTTGTATTTGCCCCGTTTGCATTTTTATTGTTTTACTACTTAAACAATTATTTTAAGTATATATCATTATATTATTTTCAATACACATATTTTAATTATATTTTTAGGAGGGGACAACCCTCAGATAGGGGGGGTCCTGACCCCCCCCGACCCCCCGCGATTTCCGCCTATGGTTATGTGATGCCGTGGTGTAACGTCATGATTGACAGCTGTGATTGACAGGTTATCTGAGCGAAGTAGTCACTGAAGCACCAACGGACATTTTTTTCGGTATCTTCGGAGGACTGAGGAGATTATATTTACTTTATTTTAACATCCTCTTGTCGTACTGCAATCAATTTTTAAAAAAGTGTGCAGAATCCACTCTCCCTGAGTGCATCCTGCGAGAGTGAGGGCGGAGCGTTGATTTCGCGGCTTTACTTCCTGCTCACGACTGCGCAGGTCTGGTCCCGAGATCGCTACTGCGCAGACTCAAGTTTGGGGGAAAAAATCACGCGACCTTGACGGTTATGTGACGTCACATGCGCGCCAGTTCTGTTCATGATGTCACAGGCGGGTAATAGTGCAAAGTAAACACACAGACAGTTTACAGACAAATACAGTAAAGTTAATTAAAAACAGTTCACAAATGGATTATCTAGATCTAAAAACAATAGGCTACACCGAGGAAATTTTAAATTGGGCCAGCGCTGCTGTGCTAAATGCGGCAAACGCCACATGCAGCCCAGACGAGCCTGCGGAGAACATGACAGGTAAGTTAACATTAATACAAATCAAAACTCACTTGCAGAAATAACAGTCCCAGCTGCACGATTAATCGTTAAAAGATCGCGATCTCGATTCAACCCCCCCCACGCGATCTTAATTCTGCATTTCTACGATTCTGCCAATGATATTCAACGAGATAACGCACTAGGGGTGGAAGGGATCGCACTAACGTTAGATTCGGTTGGCCAGTAACGCATGTGATTCGCGGATTAGGACAACTGCTAAATTTAACCATCATAGAGTGAATGTTTAATTGTCATTTTTTATTTATTTAAATATTACATTATTTTTGTTTACTGCATTTATTTAAATTTGACTGAAGCAAGAGTATTATCTCTTATTTTGTTTCTATCCTGTTTGGTAACCTAATGTTCAGGATTTGTAGATCTTTAAAATAATAAAGCTTTTCAGAATCGTGATCTTGATTCCAAGAAAAAAAAAAAATGGTGATTCTCATTTTAGCCAGAATCGTGCAGCTCCAGGTAGCCAAAAAGATGTGGGACAATGGTAGTTTCCACGTGTAATTCCTGTCAGAAACTCTGGATTAAGTGTTTTTTTTAGTTCTCTTCATTAATGGTTGAATTCTGTCCTGCTTTATGTATCCCTTATGAATTATGTTTTAAACCGTGTACCACAAATTGGTTGTATAACCACAGTTTAGCCATGGTTTTACTAAAGTATCTTGAATTACATTTAAGCATATAGTTACAACAAACATCTAAAAAATAACAACAGAAAGACAAGTTACCATTTAATGATACAGACTTTTACATACAGAAGTTACATAATCTTAAAGAAAATATAAACTTAGTAGATAAAAGGTCCCCTTTAAAAAAAAAAGAAGAAAAGAAATTCTAGTCCCATACATACATAATTTCAGTCTTGGTTTGAGTAGAGACATTTGTAACCAACAAAGGGATATAACTCTAATATAATTAGATCATATTCTCTGCTTATTTCTCCTGTGTTTTCAGGCTCTTCTCTGATCATCCCTCTGGTTCTTCCGGTTCTGTTCACCGCTGGACTCTTATTACGGTTTCTCTGTAAGAAGCGTCAGTCTGGAGGTAAAACTCTTTAAATACTTTAGATGGAGAAACTCCATTTATTTTATTGTCTATTATTTTAATACTATAATAGTATTTTCTATGGCTGGGCAAAAAAAATATTTTTTTCAATGAATCGTTTTTTAAAATGTGGTCGATTCAAAATCGATTCTCAAACGCCACGAATCGATCGTTTTTTAAAACATATTTATTTATCTATTACCCAAAAGCCAGTGCTAGTTTTCCTCCACTGTTCATAGGCTTGCAAACTCCATTTTATAGCTAATGCTGTGAGATTTTATGTTTGTTTTATCTCAATCAAAATAACCTCAACTAGTGCTTCACGATTAATCATATCGCAATCGCGATGTCAAGCCTACGCAATTATATGACGCAAAATGCTGCGATTTTATATGAAATAAACAAATTTGGGCTGTTAACGCAATTAAAGGAGAACTCCGGTCAATTTTAACATTGAGCTCATTTTTTTGTACATTTGGAGTGCTGTCAATACAGAGAACAACGACAAAAATCGGTGTTGCCTACACCGAGTTATTCTATTTTTAAAATTTGCACCCTGTTGACTTCAATGGGGCAAGTACTAAACCTGCTTTTAGCCTCTTAACATCATTGATGTGTCATTACAAGTGCACAGAAAATGTGAGTGATTCCTTCTGAGTGAACACGAGTGAATCTGACTGCAGTAGATGTGAAAGATATGTATAAAAATGATGTTATTTAAGCCAGCGCAAATACCTGTGTTTACATCCTGTTTTTCGGTTGAAGTCCAAAGTAATCGATTGCCGAGTTCACGCGCATAGGTTGAGTTACCTATGATCACGCGCGTGAACTCGGCAAACGATTACTTTGGACTTCAACCGAAAAACAGGATGTAAACACAGGTATTTGCGCAGGCTTAAAGGGATAGTTCACTTTGAAATTAAATTTTTATATGTTTTAGCTTACCTCAAGGGCATCCAAGATGTAGGTGTCTTTGTTTCCGCAGTAGTTTCAATTTTGATATTTTTAGGTCAAACCGTTCTTGTCTGTCAGTCATATAATGCAGGTCGATGGTCACTGGCTCAAACCCCAAGCACAGAGTCCAAATTAAAACAATTCCCCATCGTCCAAATGAAACAATTCCCCATCATAAGTACACATTGATGGCCTAAGACACGAAACGAGCGGTTTGTGTGAGAAAACGAACAGTATTTATATCGTTGTTATATCTTGAAAACAGCACACGTCCAAATGATCTGACGGCGCGGGCGGGTATAGATATATACATAGATGTCGCCTTGGCTACGGTTTCGTTCCAATGAACTGCAGTAGCCAAGGCGACATCTATGTATACATCTATACCCGCCCACGCCGTCAGATCATTTGGACGTGTGCTGTTTTCAAGATATAACAACGATATATATACTGTTCGTTTTCTCACACAAACCGCTCGTTTCGTGTCTTAGGCCATCAATGTGTACTTACGATGGGGAATTGTTTAATTTGGACTAAGCTAAAACATACCAAAATTTAATTTCAAAGTGAACTATCCCTTTAATAAAATAGTGTTTAGTAAGGCTACTAAATGTTGTGACAATCATAATAGCCTTACAATTATTGTTTGTGAGTGTCTAGTCATTACCACTCTGATTCATGTCCGTTTCAGCCTGATGATTCTGATGTTAGTTTTCATTTTTCCTTAGGCTACATGCAGTCTGAGGAAATGGATAGCAGCGGTGCTCAACCTTCGACCAGCGCTGCTGCGTTATCTGAGAGAAACCCCATCAGTAGCCCAAGAGATGGACCTGTGCAGATCAACCCAACAGGTAACATTAATACAAACTAAAACTCACATGTATGCAGAAATAACAGTGGGACACGAGTACGTATGAATGTATGAATGAGAACGTAAGAATGCAGATTTGTCATTTTAACTGAAATTAGGACTGGTGTTGAAATTAAGACATTGTCGGTCAGTGTTTCTGACAATAATAAAAAACTAACAATAATACTACTACGAATTCTACTACTAATAAGAATATAAACTGCATGAAGGATTTATAAGCTGCCGGGTTCATGAATATTAATCACTGCATTCGCTCAAACTGATTTGCTGAAATCAAAACGATGAGATTGCCGTTTGTGCATTAGTTTATTGCTCATAAAGGCTGAATAATTTAAATGAACTGCATTATTTTTACAGGACAATACTAATAATATCTTTTACATGTAGCACCTCAGTACGTCAATGGACTACTTGCACAACTACTTCTGCGTTCTAGTTAGTACATATCGGGAGTTTCCGGTTAGAGCGTTCAGCGCATCTCCATACATGAGAATGCAGATGTTTTATGGCTGCCAATTGATTAAAACAGTGAATAATGATCTCTGTATTAACCCTTAAACAGTCAAGAGTAATGACAAGCAACAAATAATTTCATGTCATTTTTTATATCATCTGGACTTTTTGGAAAGAATTTTTGAAAAATGTTATGTATTTTGGATTTTATGAGTTGTGACTCCCAGATCACATTGCCTGTTTAGGATATAAAAAAAGGACCAAATCTATAACTGTAACTGCCATTGCATGTTTAAAACAATTATATCCTATACTTCAACTCATATAATGTTGACATATTATATATCATTAGAAAGCTTACAAACTCAAGATTCAGCCTGTGAAAACCTTTGAAATCGGACCTTGCGTTACCATAAATTTGGTAAAATGGTAAAAAATGTTGGATTTAGGTCAGGCTGACTAGATGATCACAGATAAATCATGTGACCAGCATACTCAAGACAGACAGGCTGTATCAGTTTAACTGTAAATTTTGTAATTTGTAAAAAAAGAAAAAAACCTAAATACCTCATACAAAGATTGTTACAAAAATGAATACAAAGTTAATCCCTTTTTTATACCCAAAAGTGGCAATGTGACTCAGGTGTAACATATATTTCAAAACGTGCTAAATAACAACATGAACAACATTTTTATAAATCTTCTTTTTCAGCACCTTAAGACACTGTTCATAATTAATGTTAGCAGTGTTAGTATTATTTTTTCAAAAGAAAAGTAAGTTTAATATATTTAATATATTTACTTTTCTCAAAATCTGAATGTCCTGCACCACTGGCAGCCATGTTGGATTTAGGTCAGGCTGACTAATTAATCAAAAAAAATTGTAAACAAATCATGTGACCAGCAAGCATATTTAAGACAGACCAGGCTGTGATAAATGATAAAAGGATTTGATGAAAAAAATCATTCTTACGCCCCAAAAACGACGACAAAAACTATGTTACTGCCAGATCACATTGCCAGTTTTAGGGTTAATTATCTTGAGCCTGCTGAAATGTTCCTATAAATATATTTTCTTTCCAACTGTGCATTCTGAATAATACATAGCTAAATATTAATGCTGCACGATCGTATCGCAATCGCGATGTCAAGCCTACGCGATTATATGACGCAAAATGCTGCAATTTTATATTAAAAAAACAAATTAGCGCAATTAACGCAGCATCTGTGAATTTTTGGCATCCTTTGGCTAGTGTTACATGATCCCGCTCTTATTCATGCAAATGCTTTTAAAACATTCATGCGCGATAAGACAAACAAGAACGCCCTGTCAGTGAATGTCCTCATGAGACACACACACACACACACATGACCCACAGATAGACACGCGCCAGTATCAAATTCTCTTTCGCGGTAGAACGAACAACACACATGTATGCCAAAATGAACGCACTGCCTGTGAATGTCTTACTGTGACACACAGAAAGACTCGCGCTAATATCGTGCGTGCGCACAAAACAGCATGCCAGAATACAGTTCTCTTTCGAGCTTGAACGAACAATAACACACTATTATGCCAAAATGTCTTTTTGTCGAGTATCTTCATAACATAAGAGCAGTCTTATGATGAACGTGAAGAGTTGTGACTCGTGAGAGAATGAGGCGCGTGTTGTGTGAGATCCGCGGCTGGTCTTAAAGGGATAGTTCACCCAAAAAATGAAAATTCTGTTATCATTTACTCTCCCTCAAGTTGTTCCAAGCCTGTATGATTTCCTTTCTTCTGCTAAACACAAAAGAAGATATTTTAAAGAAAGTTGGTAAATTAAACAGTTGCTGGTCCCCATTGACATCCATAGCTATATATTTTTTCCTACTATGGAAGTCAATGGTGTCCATCAGTCGTTTGGTTACCGACTTTCTTCAAAATATATTATTTTGTGTCTAGCAGAAGAAAGAAAATCATACAGGTTTGGAACAACTTCAAATAAGAATCAAATACTTATTTGCAGCTGTATCATACAAATAAATAGTTAAAAAATCATATATTGTGATTTCTGGATTTTTTTTTTTAGATTATGTCTCTCACAGTGGACATGCACCTACGATGACAATTTCAGACCCCTCCATGATTTCCAAGTGGGAGAACTTGCAAAATAGCAGGGTGTTCAAATACTTATTTTCCTCACTGTATTTATCCACTAAGCTGCGTCAGTCCTATATGCTCCTCTTCTCATGAACAGTTTTTTCTCTTTCTGACATGTCATACCTGTTGGGTTTACATTTTTAAATGAAATTGACTATTAAAAGGAAAGCTTGTGCGCGCTTGTTTAATCCAGTCTTTTAAAATGGGCTGCCCGAGGTGCCTGTAACCATGTTAAATAGACTAGGCTATTTAATCAATAATGCACACAGTGTAGAGGAGAATGACAGAAACTACTTTGAATATTATAGCATTTTGGGCATAAACATGTAAATAGTGAAAAGATTCACATTGAAAAATTACACAGAATGGTTAAAATATTTAATCCAAATAAACAAATGTTGGTGGTTCGTACTGATGTTATTCCTCTGTTCTCACACACTTCAGCGTCGCGGTCGCTAGTTTAGACAAACACTGACAACTCATTGAGCACAGTACATTGAAAGTAAACATAACCAGAAATAAGTGAGACGTACTATATCATTAAAATATTATAAAGTTGTTGTTATAATAAAATCCGCATTAGGCCTATGTTTAATTTGAGTAGTTATTTTTAACCTTTAATTATACCAGATGACAGGGATCTCTGTAGCCTATGTTTACAGCATTAGGTGTGATTTTCTTTTTTGAGAGAAATTAACATGTCTCTACGGTACCTGATACGCATCCAAACTCAATCAAGATCGGAATAAAACCACAAGAATTAAATTGAATTTGTAAAATTTGTATCAAGCAATAGTAAAATCAGTAGCCTATACCAATTATTGCACCATGGACATAAATACAGAAATTAAAAAGATAATATCAGCATATCAGGTGCTTGTAATCTTTCTAGTGTTCTTGGAAATTGGCTGAGCGGGAACATGAACTTAAATGCAAAACCTGCTAATTATTCATGTGTGTCAATTTCAGCCTGTTTACTGATTTTATTTGTAATCTTCACACTGGTTGGTTCCTCGTCTGATCTACACAGGTGTGTTTAGTCATAAGCAGTTCAGTCTCATGCTGTTGTGTGTTTTTCAGGATCCTTTGACTCTCTTTATGAAGTGGGAAAGAAACTGGCATCGAAACCCCATGGCATTACCTATGAAGGAATTCGAAGATCAGATGACAAACAAGTATGTTGCTCTTTCTGGATACACCAAACTTCTTGCCTCTTGTTTCCTTCTGTCTTTCGAGTCCTGACATAAACATCAGTGTTTACAGTTTTGATCAAAACATGTTTTAATAAAGATTGTAGATTATCATGTAAACAACAAAAATTAATCAGTTCACTTACGTTTGCAAATATTTTCTTTATTTTTAGGTCCTCATCAAAGTTGTTAAGAAGTGCCAGTTTGATTTCTACGTAAGTTGACACGATTTTATTCTTCATGAAAATTATTAGTAAGAATCATTTATTAAATTGTTATTTGGTAATTGATAATTCTATATGTAGACAGCATAAGATAAAACTGAAATAGACAATCAAAGCCTTGAAGAGTCAGTTGTAAAGTACATGTAAAGTTCATTTATTCTTGTTGAATTTCCCTCACTCTTTAGTAAGGAGGTTTGAGGTTAGGAGTCAACTAACCTTTTGTCAATCTCTTCTTTTAGACTGGGGTTTCCAAACCTTTGTGTCGAGAGGCAGCTATAATGCGGATAATGGAACATAGCGACCATGTCGTAAAGTTATATGAATGGTTTGACGTGGAAGATCACGTCATCTTAATTATGGAACATCCAGGTACCAACACAACCTTGTGTGATTTCATCAAAGAAAACGGAGGTCGTCTGACTGAAGCGGAAGCAAAAGACATCATGCAGAAACTCATCGCTGTGCTACACCACTGTAGTGAACATGATGTTTATCATAATGACATAAGCCTGAGAAAAGTACTCATCAACCCATACACCATGCAGATCAAGTTAACCGGCTTTCACAAAGCACTGACCCTCAGAGAAATACGTGAGTTTGCTTTTTGAGCACAAGTCACTGATTTATTATGCACAGGAAATAAGCGTTTTACTAAAAACTGAAACCTTACTGCTTACTGCAATAGGGGGTTCTGAATCAAGACCAGAGTGGAGAATTGATGCTTTAATGGCAACAAATGAAGGCTTATACAGTGTGCTGAAGGGGATGGTCGAAGGAAAAGGGTTTCGTAGGAAAAATACAAGCTTGTCCAAAGGTGAGATCAGCTTGAAAACATGTAAAGCTCTTACACAAGTGACAGTGAAATGACCTTGATGACAAATAAGCAAAGTGTAAAACACAGCGAATTGACAGTGAATGTTTAGCAATGAATAAAACTTTTACAGAATGCCTGGATCTACTTGGGAAACTTCGTGACAGAGAGTTAAGGATCAACTTAAGGAACATTTTAGGTCATGACTGGTTTAAAGAAACCGAGCCGACAGACGGTGAGTAACCACTCTGATTCATGTCCGCTTCAGCCTGATGTTTCTGATGATAGGCAACATGCAGAAAGTAAACATCATGCATGCAACTTTCCCCAAAGGAATGGATTGCAGCAGCAGGGACGTGTTCGAATATGGATATATCCCAGAAGGAATGGATTGCAGCAGCAGGGACGTGTTCGAATATGGATATATCCCAGAAGGAATGGATAGCAGCAGCTCAACAGATGCGTCTGCGCAGAACAACCCGACAGGTAACATTAATACAAATCAATACTCACATGTATGAAATAACAGTGGGACACATGGGGGTGTGCGATATCACAATATTTGATCGTGGATGATTAAAATGTCTCCACGATCTGCTTTTGAAGAAATGTCGTAGTATCGTGTTACTGCGCACATTCTATCAGTTGCAGTTCTGTTACATTCACATCACATGTTAAGGCAGAGGATAGAGTTACACTCACGGGACACTGCCATTCACAAAAGTTGCCAGTTAAACACTTCATTCGCATACACCCGAAGCTCACAGGCACTAAAAGCCTGTCAAACAGCGCCTAGATACTGGACTAAGTTATCTTTCTAGTCTTATTGTGCTAATACTGTCAAATACACACAAGCTTCACATAAAAAAAAGTTGGTTATGTGTAAAGTGAAGGCAAATATTTGAGAGAAAATCGTGTGCACGTCAAATGCATGTATATTAGAACGCGTACCGATCTTAAAGTGACAGTAGCCTAATACTAAACATGCTGCTGCTTGTCCTTAACTTTAGTGTGTAATGTTGCTGTTTGTGCATAAACAAAATCTATTATTTTGGGGTGTTTTGAGCTAAAACTTTACATACACACTCTAGGGACATCAAAGACTTTTGAAAAGGGCATTATACCCCTTTAAATTGTACTATACTAAGTGTGTATTAAATCTGCAAAGATTTAAATGTATTTCATGCATTATTTTGAAACAACTTCAAGTATATTAAGTGTATTTCAATATATGCTTAAGATCAATTTTACGCTATTTGCAGTATATTTTAATATATTAAATTGTACTAAAATGGAGCCACTTCAAGGACATTTAGTACATTTAAGTGTATTTCTTTACAGTTCATTAAAAATATACTTTCATATGTCTTAAACTACAGTTATAATATATTTGAAGCTTAATTTTAATGTTCCTCAAGAACACTTAAATAGCATTGCAGCTCATTAAAAATGTATTAGCATTACACTAATAGTTTATTATAAAGCTGTTTTATTCAGTATTCAAAAGGCTGTATTAAAAGTAGGGCTGGGGTAAACGATTATTTATTAAACGATTAGTCGGGCGATTATTTTATCGATTAGTCGACTAATCTAACGACTAATTTGAATTAATTATCCTGTCTGTTATTCGCATATCTCTCGAACCGTTACTCCGATGGATTTCAAACTCGACAGCTGTCTGGGCACGAGTAAGTGCAGTGCCAAGTTTGACGTTGTTTGGATGAGAAATGCAAAAGATATTGTTAAATATATCACTAAAAGAAGCACTTAGAAGGTTGTGGTTTAAAAAAAATAAACATTCTGACATAAACACACTGTCAGCTACAATGTTTACTTCTGAATAATATAGTATAAACGTGATAAATCCATTTTGATTAATTTGAGTAAAAAATGTGTTTTCTTTACCAAGAAAGTGGCAAGATGAAAACCACTATTTTCTGTTTCAAACTTTCACATAGCATCTTTAGGTTATAATAACATAAATAATTCAAATCCAGATTTTGATTTTCAAAGATTTATTATAAAAACAGATTATTTTTTCCCAAAAATGCAATAAATTCATGACACATTTTTTTTTTTAAATGCAATTAATCCATTGAATCAATATAAAAGTTATTTTTCATATTGAAACTGTTGAAAATACACAACAAAGTAAGTTGATCCACATGACAGCCTCTGAACTCGGTCAATACTAATCTTATACAGACACGTACTGGACTAAACATAGGCTACATTCAATCAGCCATCGCTAAGAAATACCTTCTGAAATTTTTTGACGGCGATCAGCTGTAAAATGGCTTGGTCCTGCTCGGTTTTCGTTGACTTTGAGTACAAGAATTTAAAGTTTTTAAAAAGATCCACTGGGGTTCACGTGTCAGCATTCGACATAAGTTTGACGCTGTCGTGTGAGAACAAGCAACAGTCGGCATTTCTCTTCCTCCCGCGTGCCTCATCTTCTTAATCTCCTCACGTAAATGATTAGATTTCGATGGCTTACGTTTCTTCCCTACGGCAGAAATCACCACAGGTTCATCAATGCCGTCAAATGTATAAATTTTTTTGTTTGTTTGTTGATCAAAAAGTGCAAAGTAGATAAGGAAAACTAGGATGCCGGGTGTATTCAAAGCGCCACCGTTACTGTTTACAATGCGTGAAATGGTGCGCTGTGATTGGTTGAGCGGATTTATCACATTCTGCAGAGAAAGGAGACTGGCGTTTGTCGCGGTTTGGAAAGAAAGGGAGAAAACATGACAGAATAATACGGCGGGCGGTGTGTGTGTGGCGAGCTGTACCTCCGGGAATGGTACAAAAAAAAAAAAAAAAAAAAAAAAAAAGAAGCGTCGACGCAAAAAATATGACGTCGACGTAATTTTGACGTCGACGCGTCGACGTCATCGACGCACCGCTACAGCACTAATTAAAAGTGCAAAAATAAATCTAAATGTTAAGACATACACAGACTTTGAAATCAAGAAAACTTTAATATAGTAGCCTATCTTGTTGTGTACATTGCAAAATAAAACATAAGAGTACGTTAAAAAAGTATAGCAGCATATATAATCTCTTGAACAAAATACATAACAAAGATCAGTGAAATGCTATGGCAGAGCTATATTTATACATTTTTGTAGAACATTTCAGTTATACCTGTATTACTGAAAAGTACACCATGAATATTACATCACTAAATAAATAAGCATCACAAAAAAAAAGTTACAGAAAAACAATGTGCAGAAGTGAATAGGCCTATGTCACACTTCCTGCTTCCGGAACGCGGAGTAGGGATTCAGAACTTCCGGTCAACAGTATTTCTCGATAAGGATTTAGATTATCTACCATAATGTCTAAACCATCCGAGGTAGACTGACCACGAGTTATGAGGTTGTGAAACGAAGGTTTTTGCTCCTGTAGAAGCTATAAATTTGTATGAAATCAACCTTGTTTTAAGAAAAACATGTTTTATCCGTGATCTTATGAAAAAAAACTACACTACCCACAATCCTAAGCGTAGCAGCAACGTCTGCTGATTGGTCCAACTCGCTGTTACCGTAGAAACGTTTACCTTACTGGCGAACGGCTAGAGCTATAACAACAATGGCAGGCTACACCCGCAGCTGTTGTTGTAGTGTACCGGGTTGCTCTGCACTTGAGAGTTTGAGGTTGCAGAGATTTGGTCCAGCTTTATCTATCGGACTCCGCCATTGTAAAAAGTTAACCGGAAGAGCCGTATCCCTGCTAAAAGACGTACTTCCGGTCTTAAATTTTTTCGTGACATAGGCCTATGCATTATGTGCAAACTTAGGCCTACAAAAGGCTGAAACAGAAGAGTTTGAATGTCACATCTTCATCTTCACGTGGACGATCACTAGTGTTGTTTTTGGCGGCCTGTTTTAATTTTAGTTTTAGTCTAGTCTTTGTGTCAAGCTGTCATTTTAGTTTTTAATAGTTTTAGTCAAGTTCATACTCTTTTTAGTCTAGTCAAGTTTCAGTCGACTAAAAGTCTGAGCATTTTAGTCTTATTTTAGTCAGAATTATCCATGACTATTTTCGTCTAGTTTTAGTCGACGAAAACTGATGACATTTAGTCTAGTTTCAGTCAATGAAAATTTTATTTTAGTCTCTTTTTAGTGATGCAATTCTATTTAACCCAGTCAATACAGTGTACCACTATGGAAAAATAGCGAACAGAAAAGTTACTCTCGTCTCATTCGTGGAGGTTGAAAAACAAGTTCTTTGTGACATCCAAGATTTATTGTATTAAAATTTAAATGCAAAAGAAAAGGCATGAGAGTTGGCTGTTTTTGTCAATTTTAAGTTTTAATTTAAAATGTTTGCGATTTTGATATAAAATCACTGCTCTGACAACATGTATTAGGCTACATCTCATTAAACGACAAATTAAACCCCATGTAACCTACTATTTAAATCGATTGCTGGACATCGTAATGTTATTGGCATCCATCTTCATTGAATTTTGAAATCAGATCCGGCCAGAGCGCTGCATAATAAGTAGCCACGCTGTTCCCTTGGAGGGCGGGGGCAATAACAAAAGAAACAAAAGCCGGCTTATTCAGTATGGAAATACACACCGACAATGACACGCCCCTACTACATGCTAGAATCTCCGAAAAACAAGCCGATTTCAACCTCAAAATGTATGCTTTTAAATATACCAATACTGCTATCTCAAACATGGAGAGGCTTCTTCGTGATTTCAACTAACAGATTCTGCAAAAAAGCGAAAATCACCAATTTTGAAAAAAAAAAAAAACGCTTCTTTCTCATTTTGCTCGAAAGTTGTGCTGCCGACTTGTATCACTGGTTTCCGTGAAGGGTCACATATCGCATGACATTTTTAGGCGCATCTCGTCAGTAAAGCCGGTTCTTTGATTAGTAGTAAATCGCCATAACCTGCTTTCAGATGGAGCGGCATTCACTACACAGAGCCGTAGTTCACTGACAAGCTGAGCCATATCGCATTAATTAATGCAGGCGATACGTCCACGATAATTATGTGATATGGCTCAGCTTGTCAGTGAACTACGGCTCTTTGTAGTAAAACACTCACTGCTTTTGACTAAAGAAAAACACTCACTGCTCTTGACTAAAGAAATTTTTTAACTTTAATAAGTATTAGTCTATATATAATTTATAATTAATGCAGCACAGACTGTTTGATAACTTTAACATCAAAAATCCTGTCTATTCATTGTATGCATTTGAAATATAGAGTTGGGTTCTGTTTTAATGTACCCAAGTGTACCTAAAATAAAAAGAGTTTATAGCTTTTATAGGTTTGTAGCTCTTAATTTCTTTTTTTCTTTTTATTAATTAACCACTTGTAAACTTATGTTCACTGTTCTTTTTTTAAAATAATTATAGGATTTGTATTAAATCTATATTCATTGAGTGGAATCGAAATTGAATTTAGATTTGAAAATCGAATCGAGAATCGAAATCGAATCGAATTGAGAGCTTGCGAATCGAATCACTTTTTGTGTGAAATCATGTTTATATTTTTTGTCCATCAAAAGTGTGCTTTCACTTTAATTGAACGTGAGCAGCGCAGCATAAATAGACTCGGTGCCGAAACCCCCGCTTCACTGCTGCTCACGCGTCGCTCACGCTTGCGGTCTGAAATGGCCGTGATACACAAGGTTTCATAGTCATACATGTGCGTTCTGTGTGCAAATGTGATGCTGATGTTGCGTGATGAAATCATGTGGTGCCCGAGTGCATTTGACCGGCATACGTCATGGCCGATCACGTGATAATCGGCCAATTCCGGTCACCAGCAGATCAATCAGTGCATCTCTAAAAGATTAGCATTAAAAGTATAATGTTCAGATAGGCTATGCGACAAATAATTATAATGCTATTTCATAACAGTACTAATAATAATTTAAATATTTGATGTTTTTTACGTTTTTTTTTACCTTTTTTCCACTTTTTTTCCCAACTTTCTGCGGCCCCCACTTTGAAAACCCCGGGCCTGTACCAATTATTGCACCATGCTGTCACTAAACTTAATAAAATAGTGTTTAGTAAGGCTACTAAATGTTGTGACAATCACAATAGCCTTACAATTATTGTTTGTGAGTGTCTAGTCATTACCACTCTGATTCATGTCCGTTTCAGCCTGATGTTTCTGATGTTAGTTTTCATTTTTCCTCAGGCTACATGCAGATTGAGGAAATGGATAGCAGCGGTGCTCAACCTTCGACCAGCACTGCTGTGTTATCTGAGAGAAACCCCATCAGTAGCCCAAGAGATGGACCTGTGCAGATCAACCCAACAGGTAACATTAATACAAACTAAAACTCACATGTATGCAGAAATAACAGTGGGACACGAGTACATATGAATGTATGAATGAGAACGTAAGAATGCAGATTTGTCATTTTAAAGGGGTGGTTCGGGATTTTTGACATCGGACCTCATTTTTAAGTCAGCCTGGTTGTTATTCATCAGTGGAGACATTTTTTTTTTTTAAATTATCCAGTCCTTATATTTGGATAGTTAGCCGATGCTAGGCTAGCGCGAGTCAATGGTATATGTTAGCCAGCCATTAAAAACCGTTTTACCCACTCCACAGTGCACCAAACGCAAATCAATTATAACACTAGACTATCGATGTATATGTCCGTTGAGAGAATAATGTTAGAAATCAAACTTACCTTGATAATTTACTGGATTATGTCTCTCACAGTGGACATGCACCTACGATGACAATTTCAGACCCCTCCATGATTTCTAAGTGGGAGAACTTGCAAAATAGCAGGGTGTTCAAATACTTATTTTCCTCACTGTATTTATCCACTAAGCTGCGTCAGTCCTATATGCTCCTCTTCTCATGAACAGTTTTTTCTCTTTCTGACATGTCATACCTGTTGGGTTTACATTTTTAAATGAAATTGACTATTGAAAGGAAAGCTTGTGCGCGCTTGTTTAATCCAGTCTTTTAAAATGGGGTGCCCGAGGTGCCTGTAACCATGTTAAATAGACTAGGCTATTTAATCAATAATGCACACAGTGTAGAGGAGAATGACAGACAACTACTTTGAATATTATAGCATTTTGGGCATTAACATGTAAATAGTGAAAAGATTGATATTGAAAAATTACACAGAATGGTTAAAATATTTAATCCAAATTAACAAATGTTGGTGGTTCGTACTGATGTTATTCCTCTGTTCTCACACACTTCAGCGTCGCGGTCGCTAGTTTAGACGAACACTGACAACTCATTGAGCACAGTACATTGAAAGTAAACATAACCAGAAATAAGTGACACGTACTATATCTTTAAAATATTATAAAGTTGTTGTTATAATAAAATCCGCATTAGGCCTATGTTTAATTTGAGTAGTTATATTTAACCTTTAATTATACCAGATGACAGGGATCTCTGTAGCCTATGTTTACAGCATTAGGTGTGATTTTCTTTTTTGAGAGAAATTAACATGTCTCTACGGTACCTGATACGCATCCAAACTCAATCAAGATCGGAATAAAACCACAAGAATTAAATTGAATTTGTAAAATTTGTATCAAGCTATAGTAAAATCAGTAGCCTATACCAATTATTGCACCATGGACATAAATACAGAAATTAAAAAGATAATATCAGCATATTAGGACTGTACTTGTAATCTCTCTAGTGTTCTTGGAAATTCATGTGTGTCAATTTCAGCCTGTTTACTGATTTTATTTGTAATCTTCACACTGGTTGGTTCCTCGTCTGATCTACACAGGTGTGTTTAGTCATAAGCAGTTCAGTCTCATGCTGTTGTGTGTTTTTCAGGATCCTTTGACTCTCTTTATGAAGTGGGAAAGAAACTGGCATCGAAACCCCATGGCATTACCTATGAAGGAATTCGAAGATCAGATGACAAACAAGTATGTTGCTCTTTCTGGATACACCAAACTTCTTGCCTCTTGTTTCCTTCTGTCTTTCGAGTCCTGACATAAACATCAGTGTTTACAGTTTTGATCAAAACATGTTTTAAAAAAGATTGTAGATTATCATGTAAACAACAAAAATGAATCAGTTCACTTACGTTTGCAAATATTTTCTCCTTTTTTTAGGTGCTCATCAAAGTTGTTAAGAAGTGCCAGTTTGATTTCTACGTAAGTTGACACGATTTTATTCTTCATGAAAATTATTAGTAAGAATCATTTATTAAATTGTTATTTGGTAATTGATAATTCTATATGTAGACAGCATAAGATAAAACTGAAATAGACAATCAAAGCCTTGAAGCGTCAGTTGTAAAGTACATGTAAAGTTCATTTATTCTTGTTGAATTTCCCTCACTCTTTAGTAAGGAGGTTTGAGGTTAGGAGTCAACTAACCTTTTGTCAATCTCTTCTTTTAGACTGGGGTTTCCAAACCTTTGTGTCGAGAGGCAGCTATAATGCGGATGGTGGAACATAGCGACCATGTCGTAAAGTTATATGAATGGTTTGACGTGGAAGATCACGTCATCTTAATTATGGAACATCCAGGTACCAACACAACCTTGTGTGATTTCATCAAAGAAAACGGAGGTCGTCTGACTGAAGCGGAAGCAAAATACATCATGCAGAAACTCATCGCTGTGCTACACCACTGTAGTGAACATGATGTTTATCATAATGACATAAGCCTGAGAGAAGTACTCATCAACCCATACACCATGCAGATCAAGTTAACCGGCTTTTACAAAGCACTGACCCTCAGTGAAATACGTGAGTTTGCTTTTTGAACACAAATCATTTATTATGCACAGGAAATAAGCGTTTTACTAAAAACTGAAACCTTACTGCTTACTGCAATAGGGGATTCTGAATCAAGACCAGAGTGGAGAATTGACGCTTTAATGGCGACGAATGAAGGCTTATACAGTGTGCTGAAGGGGATGGTCGAAGGAAAAGGGTTTCGTAGGAAAAATACAAGCTTGTCCAAAGGTGAGACCAGCTTGAAAACATGTAAAGCTCTTACACAAGTGACAGTGAAATTACCTTGATGACAAATAAGCAAAGTGTAAAACACAGCGAATTGACAGTGAATGTTTAGCAATGAATAAAACTTTTACAGAATGCCTGGATCTACTTTGGAAACTTCCTGACAGAGAGTTAAGGATCAACTTAAGGAACATTTTAGGTCATGACTGGTTTAAAGAAACCGAGGCGACAGACGGTGAGTAACCACTCTGATTCATGTCCGCTTCAGCCTGATGTTTCTGATGATAGGCAACATGCAGAAAGTAAACATCATGCATGCAACTTTTCCCAAAGGAATGGATTGCAGCAGCAGGGACGTGTTCGAATATGGATATATCCCAGAAGGAATGGATTGCAGCAGCAGGGACGTGTTCGAATATGGATATATCCCAGAAGGAATGGATTGCAGCAGCAGGGACGTGTTCGAATATGAGTATATCCCCGAAGGAATGAATAGCATTAGCAGGGACATGTTCGAATATGGATATATCCCCGAAGGAATGGATAGCAGCAGCTCAACAGATGCGTCTGCGCAATTCAACCTGACAGGTAACATTAATACAAATCAATACTCACATGTATGAAATAACAGTGGGACACATGGGGGTGTGCGATATCACAATATTTGATCGTGGATGATTTTGAAGAAATGTCGTAGTATCGTGTTACAGCGCACATTCTATCAGTTGCAGTTCTGTTACATTCACATCACATGTTAAGGCAGAGGATAGAGTTACACTCACGGGACACTGCCATTCACAAAAGTTGCCAGTTAAACACTTCATTCGCATACACCCGAAGCTCACAGGCACTAAAAGCCTGTCAAACAGCGCCTAGATACTGGACTAAGTTATCTTTCTAGTCTTATTGTGCTAATACTGTCAAATACACACAAGCTTCACATAAACACAGTTGGTTATGTCTAAAGTGAAAGCAAATATTTGAGAGAAAATCGTGTGCACGTCATATGCATGTATATTAGACACGTACCGATCTTAAAGTGACAGTAGCCTAATACTAAACATGCTGCCGCTGGTCCTTAACTTTAGTGTGTAATGTTGCTGTTTGTGCATAAACGAAATCTATTATTTTGGGGTGTTTTGAGCTAAAACTTTACATACACACTCTAGGGACATCAAAGACTTTTGAAAAGGGCATTATACCCCTTTAAATTGTACTATACTAAGTGTGTATTAAATCTGCAAAGATTTATATGTATTACATGCTTTATTTTGAAACAACTTCAAGTATATTAAGTGTATTTCAATATATGCTTAAGATCAATTTTTACGCTATTTGCAGTATATTTTAATATATTAAATTGTACTAAAATGGAGCCACTTCAAGGACATTTAGTACATTTAAGTGTATTTCTTTAGTTCATTAAAAATATACTTTCATATGTCTTAAACTACAGTTATAATATATTTGAAGCTTAATTTTAATGTTCCTCAAGAACACTTAAATAGCATTTCAGCTCATTAAAAATGTATTAGCATTACACTAATAGTTTATTATAAAGCTGTTTTATTCAGTATTCAAAAGGCTGTATTAAAAGTGCAAAAATAAATCTAAATGTTAAGACATACACAGACTTTGAAATCAAGAAAACTTTAATATAGTAGCCTATCTTGTTGTGTACATTGCAAAATAAAACATAAGAGTACGTTAAAAAAGTATAGCAGCATATAAAATCTCTTGAACAAAATACATAACAAAGATCAGTGAAATGCTATGGCAGAGCTATATTTATACATTTTTGTAGAACATTTCAGTTATACCTGTATTACTGAAAAGTACACCATGAATATTACATCACTAAATAAATAAGCATCACAAAAAAAAAGTTACAGAAAAACAATGTGCAGAAGTGAATAGGCCTATGCCACACTTCCTGCTTCCGGAACGCGGAGTGGGGATTCAGAACTTCCGGTCAACAGTATTTCTCGATAAGGATTTAGATTATCTACCATAATGTCTAAACCATCCGAGGTAGACTGACCACGAGTTATGAGGTTGTGAAACGAAGGTTTTTGCTCCTGTAGAAGCTATAAATTTGTATGAAATCAACCTTGTTTTAAGAAAAACATGTTTTATCCGTGATCTTATGAAAAAAAACTACACTACCCACAATCCTAAGCGTAGCAGCAACGTCTGCTGATTGGTCCAACTCGCTGTTACCGTAGAAACGTTTACCTTACTGGCGAACGGCTAGAGCTATAACAACAATGGCAGGCTACACCCGCAGCTGTTGCTGTAGTGTACCGGGTTGCTCTGCACTTGAGAGTTTGAGGTTGCAGAGATTTGGTCCAGCTTTATCTATCGGACTCCACCATTGTAAAAAGCTAACCGGAAGAGCCGTATCCCTGCTAAAAGACGTACTTCCGGTCTTAAATTTTTTCGTGACATAGGCCTATGCATTATGTGCAAACTTAGGCCTACAAAAGGCTGAAACAGAAGAGTTTGAATGTCACATCTTCATCTTCACGTGGACGATCACTAGTGTTGTTTTTGGCGGCCTGTTTTAATTTTAGTTTTAGTCTAGTCTTTGTGTCAAGCTGTCATTTTAGTTTTTAATAGTTTTAGTCAAGTTCATACTCTTTTTAGTCTAGTCAAGTTTCAGTCGACTAAAAGTCTGAGCATTTTAGTCTTATTTTAGTCAGAATTATCCACGACTATTTTCGTCTAGTTTTAGTCGACGAAAAATGATGACATTTAGTCTAGTTTCAGTCAATGAAAATTTTATTTTAGTCTCTTTTTAGTGATGCAATTCTATTTAACCCAGTCAATACAGTGTACCACTATGGAAAAATAGCAAAAATAGCGAACAGAAAAGTTACTCTCGTCTCATTCGTGGAGGTTGAAAAACAAGTTCTTTGTGACATCCAAGATTTATTGTATTAAAATTTAAATGCAAAAGAAAAGGCATGAGAGTTGGCTGTTTTTGTCAATTTTAAGTTTTAATTTAAAATGTTTGCGATTTTGATATAAAATCACTGCACTGACAACATGTATTAGGCTACATCTCATTAAACGACAAATTAAACCCCATGTAACCTACTATTTAAATCGATTGCTGGACATCGTAATGTTATTGGCATCCATCTTCATTGAATTTTGAAATCAGATCCGGCCAGAGCGCTGCATAATAAGTGGCCACGCTGTTCCCTTGGAGGGCGGGGGCAATAACAAAAGAAACAAAAGCCGGCTTATTCAGTATGGAAATACACACCGACAATGACACGCCCCTACTACATGCTAGAATCTCCGAAAAACAAGCCGATTTCAACCTCAAAATGTATGCTTTTAAATATACCAATACTGCTATCTCAAACATGGAGAGGCTTCTTCGTGATTTCAACTAACAGATTCTGCAAAAAAGCGAAAATCACCAATTTTGAAAAAAAAAAAAAACGCTTCTTTCTCATTTTGCTCGAAAGTTGTGCTGCCGACTTGTATCACTGGTTTCCGTGACGGGTCACATATCGCATGACATTGTTAGTCGCATCTCGTCAGTAAAGCCGGTTCTTTGATTAGTAGTAAATCGCCATAACCTGCTTTCAGATGGAGCGGCATTCACTACACAGAGCCGTAGTTCACTGACAAGCTGAGCCATATCGCATTAATTAATGCAGGCGATACGTCCACGATAATTATGTGATATGGCTCAGCTTGTCAGTGAACTACGGCTCTTTGTAGTAAAACACTCACTGCTTTTGACTAAAGAAAAACACTCACTGCTCTTGACTAAAGAAATTTTGTAACTTTAGTATTAGTCTATATATAATTTATAATTAATGCAGCACTGTTTGATAACTTTAACATCAAAAATCCTGTCTATTCATTGTATGCATTTGAAATATAGAGTTGGGTTCTGTTTTAATGCACCCAAGTGTACCTAAAATAAAAAGAGTTTATAGCTTTTATAGGTTTGTAGCTCTTAATTTCTTTTTATTTTCTTAAAAAGGGCTTTCTGGGATAGTCCTAAAATGGTTCAGGTCATACTTAGATGAGAGAGGTTATTATGTGAGTATAGGAGATCATAAGTCTGAGTGGACATCTATGACATGCGGAGTCCCTCAAGGCTCAATTCTTGCGCCACTCCTGTTCAACCTGTATATGCTCCCAATGAGCCAAATAATGAGAAAGAACCAAATTGCTTACCACAGCTATGCAGACGACACACAGATCTACTTAGCCCTATCGCCTAACGATTACAGCCCCATTGACTCCCTGTGCCAATGCATTGATGAAGTCAACAGTTGGATGTGTCAAAACTTTCTTCAGTTAAACAAAGACAAAACTGAAGTCATTGCATTTGGAAACAAAGATGAAGTTCTCAAGGTGAACGCATACCTTCACTCTAGGGGTCAAACAACTAAACATCAAGTCAGGAATCTTGGTGTGACACTAGAGTCAGACCTTAGTTTCAGTAGTTATGTCAAAGCAATAACTAAATCAGCATACTATCATCTAAAAAATATTGCAAGAATTAGATGCTTTGTTTCCAGACAAGACTTAGAGAAACCTGTGCATGCTTTCATCACCAGCAGGGTGGATTATTGTAATGGACTCCTCACTGGCCTTCCCAAAAAGACCATAAGACAGTTGCAGCTCATACAGAACGCTGCCGCCAGGATTCTGAGCAGAACCAGAAAATATGAACATATCACACCAGTCCTCAGGTCTTTACACTGGCTCCCAGTTAAATTTAGGATTGATTTTAAAGTATTATTACTGGTATATAAATCATTCAATGGCCTAGGACCTCAATACATTGCAGACATGCTCACAGAATATAAACCCAACAGATCACTCAGATCATTAGGATCATATCAGCTAGAATTACCAAGGGTTCACTCTAAGCATGGCGAGTCCGCTTTTAGCTATTATGCCAGCCGCAGCTGGAACCAGCTTCCAGAGGAGATCAGACGTGCTCCTACAGTAGTCACATTCAAATCCAGACTCAAAACACTTCTGTTTAACTATGCATTTAATGAATGAGCACTGTGCCACTGTTCGTCCGAATGTTTGTACTGCACTGTATCTTATTTTTTTTAACTGTTTTAATTATTCTTATTTCTTTTTATTATTTTAATTATTCTTCTTTCTTTTTATTATTTTAATTTCTTCTATGTAAAGCACTTTGAATTGCCACTGTGTATGAAATGTGCTATATAAATAAACTTGCCTTGCCTTGCCTTGCCTTATTAATTAACCACTTGTAAACTTATGTTCACTGTTCTTTTTTTAAAATAATTATAGGATTTGTATTAAATCTATATTCATTGAGTGGAATCGAAATTGAATTTAGATTTGAAAATCGAATCGAGAATCGAAATCGAATCGAATTGAGAGCTTGCGAATCGAATCACTTTTTGTGTGAAATCATGTTTATATTTTTTGTCCATCAAAAGTGTGCTTTCACTTTAATTGAACGTGAGCAGCGCAGCATAAATAGACTCGGTGCCGAAACCCCCGCTTCACTGCTGCTCACGCGTCGCTCATGCTTGCAGTCTGAAATGGCCGTGATACACAAGGTTTCATAGTCATACATGTGCGTTCTGTGTGCAAATGTGATGCTGATGTTGCGTGATGTTAATCATGTGGCGCCCGAGTGCATTTGACCGGCATACAATGTCATGGCCGATCACGTGAAAATCGGCCAATTCCGGTCACCAGCAGATCAATCAGTGCATCTCTAAAAGATTAGCATTAAAAGTATAATGTTCAGATAGGCTATGCGACAAATTATTATAATGCTATTTCATAACAGTACTAATAATAATATAAATATTTTATGTTTTTTACGTTTTTTTTTTTTTTTTAACCTTTTTTCCGCTTTTTTTCCAACTTTCTGCGGCCCCCACTTTGAAAACCCCGGGCCTGTACCAATTATTGCACCATGCTGTCACTAAACTTAATAAAATAGTGTTTAGTAAGGCTACTAAATGTTGTGACAATCACAATAGCCTACAATTATTGTTTGTGAGTGTCTAGTCATTACCACTCTGATTCATGTCCGTTTCAGCCTGATGTTTCTGATGTTAGTTTTCATTTTTCCTTAGGCTACATGCAGATTGAGGAAATGGATAGCAGCGGTGCTCAACCTTCGACCAGCGCTGCTGCGTTATCGCAGGACCATCCACCAATAACCACACAGAAGCCGAATCCAGCCACAGATGTGCCAGAGACTGAGCCAATAGTTGACAACGCTCAACCTTCGACCAGCGCTGCTGCGTTATCTGAGAGAAACCCCATCAGTAGCCCAAGAGATGGACCTGTGCAGATCAACCCAACAGGTAACATTAATACAAACTAAAACTCACATGTATGCAGAAATAACAGTGGGACACGAGTACATATGAATGTATGAATGAGAACGTAAGAATGCAGATTTGTCATTTTAACTGAAATTAGGACTGGTGTTGAAATTAAGACATTGTCGGTCAGTGTTTCTGACAATAATAAAAAACTAACAATAATACTACTACGAATTCTGCTACTAATAAGAATATAAACTGCATGAAGGATTTATAAGCTGCCGGGTTCATGAATATTAATCACTGCATTCGCTCAAACTGATTTGCTGAAATCAAAACGATGAGATTGCCGTTTGTGCATTAGTTTATTGCTCATAAAGGCTGAATAATTTAAATGAACTGCATTATTTTTACAGGACAATACTAATAATATCTTTTACATGTAGCACCTCAGTACGTCAATGGACTACTTGCACAACTACTTCTGCGTTCTAGTTAGTACATATCGGGAGTTTCCGGTTAGAGCGTTCAGCGCATCTCCATACATGAGAATGCAGATTATCACTATGTTTTATGGCTGCCAATTGATTAAAACAGTGAATAATGATCTCTGTATTAACCCTTAAACAGTCAAGAGTAGAAAATGACAAGCAACAAATAATTTCATGTCATTTTTTATATCATCTGGACTTTTTGGAAAGAATTTTGAAAAATGTTATGTATTTTGGATTTTATGAGTTGTGACTCCCAGATCACATTGCCTGTTTAGGGTATAAAAAAAGGACCAAATCTATAACTGTAACTGCCATTGCATGTTTAAAACAATTATATCCTATACTTCAACTCATATAATATTGACATATTATATATGAAATCGGACCTTGCGTTACCATAAATTTGGTAAAATGGTAAAAAATGTTGGATTTAGGTCAGGCTGACTAATTGATCACAGATAAATCATGTGACCAGCATACTCAAGACAGACAGGCTGTATCAGTTTAACTGTAAATTTTATAATTTGTAAAAAAAAAATACCTCATACAAAGATTGTTACAAAAATGAATACAAAGTTAATCCCTTTTTTATACCCAAAAGTGGTAATGTGACTCAGGTGTAACATATATTTCAAATAACAACATGAACAACATTTTTATAAATCTTCTTTTTCAGCACCTTAAGACACTGTTCATAATTAATGTTAGCAGTGTTAGTATTATTTTTTTCAAAAGAAAAGTAAGTTTAATATATATTTACTTATCTCAAATTCTGAATGTCCTGCACCACTGGCAGCCATGTTGGATTTAAGTCAGGCTGACTAATTAAAGGGATACTTCAGGATTTAGCATTAAGCTTTGTATTAGTAGAAAACCTGTAGTTTTTTCGAATTACCGTGCTTTCCACCCTCATATCCCCCTGAGACAAGAGATTTATGTATTTTTTGTCTGGAAAAAATCCTCAGATGACGCAAAAATCGTCATTTTGCGTCATCGGAGGATTTTCTGGCCAGAGGCTAAAGACTACAGCCAGTAGGAGGAGCTGTCCCGCATGTGTTCAACCCGCCCATAGGAGGTGGGATCTCACTCACAGAATGTACACATAGTTTCAGCCATCTTTCTTTGGAAGCTAAGCTAACAGGCTCTTGTTCTGTGGAGAAAGCTGAGTAGTAGGGCTTACCATCCTCTTTTTCCCGGACTTGTCCGGCAGGCTAGATCGTCCAAAATGTCCGGGATTCAGCTTTTGCTTTGTGCAGTCGCCATTCATTGTTTACATGCACACCTTTGTTTCAATCTAACTGAATTCATTCCGATTGGTGAATCTGAATGTAGTGTTTACATGAATAGTCCAGTCATTTTAAGCCAAAATGGGGGTCAACCTTGAACAAATTTCAACAGAAGCAAACTCAACTGATTTTGTATCCTCAATATGTCCTGAGTAAGGAAAAAAAAGTTCCGAAGAATCCCATTAGGGGAAAGTTTCGAAAAAGACCCAAATATAGCCTATTCATACTCTATGCATTTTTTTTTTCTCACGTGAATAGGGTAAAATTTTAAACCTTTAGATATCCCATGAAAATTACTGTAATAAAACCATAATAATAAAACCACAAGAATTAAATTGAAATTTTAAAATTTGTATCAAGCTATAATAAAAGCAGTAGCCTTTACCAATTTTTGCACCATGCTGTCACTAAACTTAATAAAATTATGTTTAGTTAGGCTACCAACTGTTTTTACAATCACAATAGCTTACTTACACTTGTTGTTTGTAATTCTCACTCCAAGATAAACTCAAAAGTTGTCAGCCCTGTGTTTATACAAATGGACATAAAGAAATTAAAAAGATAATATCAGCATATTAGGACTGTACTTGTAATCTCTCTAGTGTTCTTGGAAATTGACTGAGCATGAACATGAACTTAAATGCAAAACCTGCTAATTATTCATGTGTGTCAATTTCAGCCTGTTTACTGATTTTATTTGTAATCTTCACACTGGTTGGTTCCTTGCCTGATCTACACAGTAGGGGTGAACCCGTACACAGAAATCACGGTTCGGTTCATACCTCGTTTTAGACATCACGACATCGGTACGAGTTCGGTAAAATGGAGGGAAAAGCAAAACAAAAATGCAGAAGGCAATTTTTTATTGTGCATGTCTCAGGCTGTACCACCTGTCATACAGTCTCTCCCCTGAGCTAGCTGCAACAGCCTGCCCTGAAGTGTGTAAAGTGTGTAAACAAAACAAGACAATCAGCCAGTGGTGTAGTCTACGTGATACGCAGGTATACGCCGTATACCCACTAGAAAAGGCCAAGGATCTCCGTATACCCACTTAAAAAATCTTGAGGATACGTAACAACTTCGTTTTGTGTCAGAACTTTCACTTTCATTCATAAATTCACCCCGTCAGTGTTTGCGAAGCGACACCGAATCGCGGAATCAAGTCACAAATGGAGCTTGCTAAGCAGAACGTCCCGGAATTTGGCTATTTTTGAATGAATAAATCAGTAGGGCTGTACAATGAATCAAATCTCAATGTGGACTAGTGTCTGTGAATATTAAAGTTAAAAGAGACTGCAGCGCTCAATGTGTGCTCCACTATGCACGTGCACGCACACACACACACACGCATACTGAAGCACACGTGACTCACGCTCGTGGTGTTTTCAGCGTTTCACTGTATTGAGACATGATGTAGGATAGGATACACACGTGCACTTTCATCGCAGAGCTGCTATGAGAGTCACTGCACGAGAATTTCACCATTTCATTTGATAAAACTATCGTCATTCATTCGTTTCACATAGCCTATATATATAGAAACTGTAATGTCTTCACGACAACCTGTCAAATTAAAAGTTCGGTATAACTTGAAGAAATTATAACAGAAATATATTACTATTGCACAGTAGAGTATACTTCAAGTAGGCCTAATAATAATAATAATAATAGTTTATTATAACACACAGAAACTCAAATGTCTACAACCCACCAAAATAAAAGTTTAGTCTAACTCAAAGAAATTAGAAAGAAATTGCACAGTAAAATTAATTTTAAAATAATAATAATAATAATAATAATAATAATACAAATAAAATCTATTAAAACGTTATTTTAAGGGATTATCACACAAGTTTTCATACATTTTTTTATTTAAACAGTAAACTTGCCAAAACAATAACACCATCTCTAAAAGTAAATTTGTATTTATGCCTATAATGTTTCATTTTATTATTTATTTTATTTTTTTTGGAAAATTGTCAGCTGATAAAACCTGTGCTTCAGGGACCATATTCATATAACATCTAAGGCTAAATGTAGCTCTTAACTGGCTAAATTAGATGGTGATTAACACTAAACAGTAGAAAATCAGTCCAGTCACCCCAGCTGTAAATGTCATTGGCTGTTAAAGTCTTGTGTTGCTTATAATAAATTGACATGTTGTCCGAAGCATGTACATCTCACAGCAGCCAGTTCTTGCATCTAAATTAGTTGCTTACATTAACAAAATTAGCCTACAATAGCAGACATAAGCTCTTTAAATAAAAATAAATGGCCATGTTTTATAAAAAGGTTCACAAAACTAAATAAAAATGTTTAGAAATTATGTAAGATAATGTTAATTTAGTTGTAGGTTACGTTCTCTAACGTTACTTACGTTTTTCTAATGTCACAAGGAATGATCTGGTTTACACGATTCTTTTGTAGTGTGGTTTTGGTGTACTAAAGTGTTGTTGTACTAAAATAAAAATTCACGAGTGTACCTTACTTCTCACCGCTGATTCCTGATGGTTTAGAGGACAATTACACCGAATCGCACCCTGTCGTTTCAAAGAATAGTACACCGGCTAGCGCGAAGTTAAAATGCCTCGTCAATTTGGGGAGGCGCGCGCACGCGGTCAGCGGAAGCTCGCGCTGCGGAGGCAGGCGAAAGTATAAACAAACCTAGCTTAAGGCAGGGCTACAGATTAGGTGTCCCTAAAGAACCTGCGTATCTAACAGTAGTTCCGCATTACATTAATTAATTTGCACGCGAGTTTTATTTATTTTTATATCGTGTATTCTCCGTGTAAATTCATGCACCGAACCGTGACGCCCGTACCGATTCGGTTCAATACGAATACATGTGCCATTCCACCCGTACTACACAGGTGTGTTTAGTCATAAGCAGTTCAGTCTCATGCTGTTGTGTGTTTTTCAGGATCCTTTGACTCTCTTTATGAAGTGGGAAAGAAACTGGCATCGAAACCCCATGGCATTACCTATGAAGGAATTCGAAAATCAGATGACAAACGAGTATGTTGCTCTTTCTGGATACACCAAACTTCTTGCCTCTTGTTTCCTTCTGTCTTTCGAGTCCTGACATAAACATCAGTGTTTACAGTTTTGATCAAAATATGTTTTAAAAAAAATTGTAGATTATCATGAAAACAACAAAAATTAATTAGTTCACTTACGTTGCAAATATTTTTGTTTTTTAGGTGCTCATCAAAGTTGTTAAGAAGCGCCAGTTTGATTTCCACGTAAGTTGACACGATTTTATTCTTCATGAAAATTACTATTAAGAATTATTTAGTCCGTTTTTCTGAGGAGAAAGACTTTATTTCAGCGTATACTTATGTCACTGCCTGTTAGGTCCTATTGTGCTGGGTTTTCTGAAGTAGTCATGATTCACCTCTCATAACATAACATGCTCTAAACACGGGCGGTGCGGTGCCCGGGGAGCAGTGTAGAGAGCTCCGGGTCAGCACAGCAGCTGCTTGGAGCAAGGATCACAGCGCAAATTTGAACTACATCGATATATGTGATATGGTCTAATTCCATATCGCATTTAAAAATATATCGATATATCGCCCAGCCCTAGTTCAGAGTCAACTAACCTTTTGTCAATCTCTTCTTTTAGATTGGGGATTCCAAACCTTTGTGTCGAGAGGCAGCTATAATGCGGATAGTGGAACATAGCGACCATGTCGTAAAGTTATATGAATGGTTTGACGTGGAAGATCACGTCATCTTAATTATGGAACATCCAGGTACCAGCACAACCTTGTGTGATTTCATCAAAGAAAACGGAGGTCGTCTGACTGAAGCGGAAGCAAAAGACATCATGCAGAAACTCATCGCTGTGCTACACCACTGTAGTGAACGGGGTGTTTATTATAAAGACATAAGCCTGAGAGAAGTACTCATCAACCCATACACCATGCAGATCAAGTTAGCCGGCTTGTACAGAGCACTGACCATCAGTGAAATACGTGAGTTTGCTTTTTGAGCACAAGTCACTGATTTATTATGCACAGGAAATAAGCGTTTTACTAAAAACTGAAACCTTACTGCAATAGGGGGTTCTGAATCAAGACCAGAGTGGAGAATTGACGCTTTAATGGCAGCAAATGAAGGCTTATACCGTGTGCTGAATGGGATGGTCAAAGGAAAATGTCTTTTGGATTTGAAACTTTGGTTTGGTAGGAAAAATACACGCTTGTCCAAAGGTGAGACCAAACTTGATAACAAATAAGCAAAGTGTAAAACACAGCGGATTGACAGTGAATGCCATAGTAACATCAACATTACCTTACATAAACTACATATCTCAAAATCAAACAGGACTAATCAGCTCTCTTCTGAAAACTTTTACAGAATGCCTGGATCTACTTGGGAAACTTCGTGACAGAGAGTTAAGGATCAACTTAAGGAACATTTTAGGTCATGACTGGTTTAAAGAAACCGAGCCGACACACGGTGAGTAACCACTCTGATTCATGTCCGCTTCAGCCTGATGTTTCTGATGATAGGCAACATGCAGAAAGTAAACATCATGCATGCAACTTTCCCCAAAGGAATGGATTGCAGCAGCAGGGACGTGTTCAAATATGAGTATATCCCCAAAGGAATGAACAGCATTAGCAGCGACAGGTTCGAATACGAATATTTCCCAGAAGGAATGGATAGCAGCAGCTCAACAGATGCGTCTGCGCAGAACAACCTGACAGGTAACATTAATACAAATCAATACTCGCATGTATGAAATAACAGTGGGACACATGGGGGTGTGCGATATCACAATATTTGACCGTGGATGATTAAAATGTCTCCACGATCTGCTTTTGAAGAAATGTCGTAGTATCGTGTTACAGCGCACATTCTATCAGTTGCAGTTCTGTTACATTCACATCACATGTTAAGGCAGAGGATAGAGTTACACTCACGGGACACTGCCATTCACAAAAGTTGCCAGTTAAACACTTCATTCGCATACACCCGAAACTTGAGCGTGGCATGGTTGTTGGTGCCAGACGAGCCGGTCTGAGTATTTCACAATCTGCTCAGTTACTGGGATTTTCACGCACAACCATTTCTAGGGTTTACAAAGAATGGTGTGAAAAGGGAAAAACATCCAGTATGCGGCAGTCCTGTGGGCGAAAATGCCTTGTTGATGCTAGAGGTCAGAGGAGAATGGGCCGACTGATTCAAGCTGATAGAAGAGCAACTTTGACTGAAATAACCACCCGTTACAACCGAGGTATGCAGCAAAGCATTTGTGAAGCCACAACATGCACAACCTTGAGGTGGATGGGCTACAACAGCAGAAGACCCCACCGGGTACCACTCATCTCCACTACAAATAGGAAAAAGAGGCTACAATTTGCATGAGCTCACCAAAATTGGACAGTTGAAGACTGGAAAAATGTTGCCTGGTCTGATGAGTCTCGATTTCTGTTGAGACATTCAGATGGTAGAGTCAGAATTTGGCGTAAACAGAATGAGAACATGGATCCATCATGCCTTGTTACCACTGTGCAGGCTGGTGGTGGTGGTGTAATGGTGTGGGGGATGTTTTCTTGGCACACTTTAGGCCCCTTAGTGCCAATTGGGCATCGTTTAAATGCCACGGCCTACCTGAGCATTGTTTCTGACCATGTCCATCCCTTTATGACCACCATGTACCCATCCTCTGATGGCTACTTCCAGCAGGATAATGCACCATGTCACAAAGCTCGAATCATTTCAAATGGTTTTCTTGAACATGACAATGAGTTCACTGTACTAAAATGGCCCCCACAGTCACCAGATCTCAACCCAATAGAGCATCTTTGGGATGTGGTGGAACGGGAGCTTCGTGCCCTGAATGTGCATCCCACAAATCTCCATCAACTGCAAGATGCTATCCTATCAATATGGGCCAACATTTCTAAAGAATGCTTTCAGCACCTTGTTGAATCAATGCCACGTAGAATTAAGGCAGTTCTGAAGGCGAAAGGGGGTCAAACACAGTATTAGTATGGTGTTCCTAATAATCCTTTAGGTGAGTGTATATTAGACACGTACCGATCTTAAAGTGACAGTAGCCTAATACTAAACATGCTGCCGCTTGTCCTTAAAGGGCCCCTATTATGGGGGGAGAACACCTCAAGAACACTTAAATAGCATTTAAGCTCATTAAAATGTATTAGCATTACACAAATAGTTTATTATAAAGCTGTTTTATTCAGTATTCAAAATTGTATATTAAAAGTGCAAAAATAATTAAATATAAATGTTAAGACATACACAGACTTTGAAATCAAGAAAACTTTAATAGACAGTGGTGTGATTCTTCCGGATAAATCTGGAAATCCAGCTTTTCCGACCTGAAAATAATGCTCTTGTAAATCATGCAAATCTGCTTTTTTTTGTTGTTTTTTTGCGGGTCGCACGTAAAGCACGGTTTGGGTATTGGTAAATATAATTTCCGCTCAACGCTGTGCCTCTGATTCAGAGCTCCACCAAAGAGCCTGCACTCATTGCGGAAGGTTATCTAAAGTGTGCTAAGATTTTTGGACGTGTGAGGCGAGGGGACAAAACAGGACAAAATAAATGCCCCCTTACATGACCTGGCAAGTGATATCAGGGTTTTTCCTGCATAGAGAATTATGAGGCGGCCGCCTCCGTCAAATTTCGTGCCGCCTCTGGCTCTCGACAAAACTCGGATAGACAGTCACATGGTCAGATACAGTTTTCCCACCGTGACGGTTCTGTTGCGGTGACCGCTCGATTCTCAAACCGTATAGTGCTGCGCGGATCGCGGATAATCCGCGGGTCGGGCAGGCCAAGTAATTAAAACATTCCATTCCAATTAATCGAGGGTGGATGACAGATAAATCATTATAATGTGTTGAGAGTTTAATAAAGACATGGAACCCTCATCACGGTAAAACGCAATGAACGTGCATCACTTTTACTTTCGTTTTCAACAACGTAATTCTCTTCAGGGAAAACCAATCAAGGAAAACATATCAGTGCTAGACAATAACGCTTGTATGGGACACGTGTGTTTTTTTTACTACTTGCTCAACCAGACAAATGCCCTGATTAAAACAATTTTTTATTTAAAAATAAAAAATAACTATCAGCTAACTATTAGATAACTAATCCCTAATCAGCAGAACAGCGCATCTCACAGCAACACTCAGCGATGTTTCATTACTGAATGATTCAGCGCTTTGAACGAATCGGTTGAGTCAAAGATTCAATTACCCATTCTTAAACCATAGACATCATATAGAGATAGACGCACTATCGACTGCTACTACCTATTGACGCGGTCGAGCCGTGTGGCCGCCATCTTAGACCGGTCACCCGCTCCACTCAGTGTAATCTGAATGGCAGGTGGAATGAGCTGTCAGCGCATTTAATTAATCATACCTCACTGAATACCGAACTGATTTTCACATGTTTTTTTTTCTCCAAAGGTCATTAATGTAGCTATGATACAGGACACATGGTTCAGCGTATTTTAATATTCATAGTAGGCTAAACATTAAAATAATATTCTGATATAAGATCTATAGTGACCAGACATCCAAAATCAAACTATTTGATGTAGGATATAAAGATATTTTATAAATCACACACTATAAATATAATAAAGAAGCAGAAACATATAGTTGCAGTAAAGTAAGATATTTTAATAAGTTTGAAGAAACAATTTATAATGATTTGTGACTCTCTCTCTCTTAGATTGATTGTGTCAATCTAAAGCCCTATTCGGAGGGGATTAACTTTACAAGGGTATCTTAGATGGAGTAATAATGTAATTTTACCACAGGACGTCTGTAATATTAATGGCTAATTCGCATGTGATAAGATATCTCAATAAAACTAGCAGAAGTGCGAGGGGTAACTCGATTTGCGCATCGCTGTCATGTGTGTATTTGTTACATTGCTTCCAGATATCACGTGCGCAAACACAAATAACCTATATTTATACTACAGGGCCGTTGAATGCTTCTGATAACCGATATTGTATCTGATAACCAAGAACCTCTTGTAACGTTAATTATTACCATGCCGAGTGAACACTGGCAGGTGCAGAAAACACAGCCTAGCTAACATTAGCTGGCTACGATTTCAGTACAGTAATATCAAAGATCCTTGCTCCTTCTCTATTCACAAAATATAACCATATAGTATGGTAATGTTAAAAATTACTTGTGAAAAGTTATCCCCCAGGCCCTATTTGCGATTGTCTGCCGGTTAGAACAAGAAAATGCTCCACAGTGCTCTGGCATCTTCACTGCTGCCACGCAAGGAAACTCGGAGTACGACCGGTTAAAGATAGCGGCCGCAATTCTCGGTACGCAGCGGCCAATAGGGCATCTAGTCTCTATATGATATCTTTGTCTTAAACTGCCTCATTCTGAATGAATCAGCCGTTTGAACAAATCGTTTGAATGAATGACTCAATGACTCGCTCATTAAGACGGTCGCCTGCCGCCTCCTACTGGCGGTTTAGTTTCAAAGTATCACTCTTTTTAACATTCCTTATTTGTATATTCAAAAAATATTTAAAATAATCTCATTTAATACAGTTATAATTTTTCAATGTAAATTATTTAATTTGATTGGTAACAGCCTAGTGTCTTATTATTTTAATTGAATATATTGATCAAATTTAAGAATTTTAAATGAAAGATGGAGCATACATTTAATAAAATTAGAGGAAAAATGCCTTTTATAAAGGTACAATTTAAAAAAAAAAAAATGTAAAAAAAAAGAAATGTAATTTTTCCAAAAGAAGAACTTTTATTTTAAATAAATGTTCATTTTTTAAATCAGCCTACTTCAGTGAAATATGTTACCATATTATCATGCTTAACACTGAGATTTTGAATAATTGTAATGTGATGATCAGATGCAGATATCTAAATCAAAGAATATGGGCGGTTTGCGGGTGGATTATTTATTTTTAACAGTGGATTTGGGTGACTCAAAGTGCACCAGATTAATGAATTTATCTTTAAAATGTTCAAAATTTTCTTCCGGGGGGGCATGCCCCCGTACCCCCCTGGAGGTACCAAGCTCTACCCACAAAAACAATGTGGGAAACACATTAGGCTATATGATGATCTACAAAAAATACACATTTTATTATCTTATTATTAAAATACATTATTAGGATTTTACCACCTCCACCTCATTTTGAGCCAGGAGAAACCCTGGACATTATTCTAAAATGCATACGCATAAAACTCCCCCGACATGGTCAGAAAATACTGCCTCTAGAGCCAGCTGCACAACGAGAAAATGTCATAGCATGATCAGAATAGCCTACGGGAGCCCTGAACCACAACGGAAAAAAAAAAAAATCCGTAAATAAAAAAATAAAAAATAAATCTAGTATTTTGAGATTAAAGTCGAAACATTTCGAGAATAAAGTCAAAACATTATGAGAATACAGTCTTCCGTAGAAGTTGCGTGTGTGCTTGCCATTGTTTCACATTGCTGCACAGGCATTCATAACGGTGCGCGTCCACTGGCGCAGAGCGAGTGTTTCCAATTCATTGCACGTGTGTGTGTGTGCGTGCGTGCGTGCGTGCGTGCGTGCGTGCGTGCGTGCGTGTGTAAAGAAATGCGCTTGTTAAGTCGAACTGCCTTGGACATGGATCTACAAAAGGAAATATTACAGGTGGCAATCATTGCAATCAAGGCATAGGCTACCATTATAGGACATTATAAAATATAATGTAATATAATATATAGGACGTTTGCACTGTATTTCTTTAAATGTATATAAATTATGTCACTGTGTGTGTGTGTGTGTGTGTGTGGGGGGGGATGTCATGGTAGGTGCGCTATATATTTTCCTGTTTTTTTGTCCTTTGTCAATCACACCTATGAATATACTATCCTGTTGTGTTCATTGCAATATAAATACATAAGAGTACATTTAAAAAAGTACAGCAGCATATATAATCTCTTGAACAAAATACATTTTTAACAAAGATCAGTGAAATGGGTTTGTTGAGCTATATTTATACATTTTATAAAGTTATTAACATTTCAGTTATACCTGTATATACAGTTTTACGTTAATCATTCAACTGTAATCTGTGCTAATAAATGTTTCTAATCAATTTTCTTTGCTTTCCGAAAAACACACAAAAGGGAGGGAAGGCCGTTCTCATCGGGCTGCTGTAAAGTGTGGCATCCAAACCCTTACAAGCAAAGTGTTTCCTTGTGCTCCTGACCGGGAGCCTTCGCAGGAGCATCCACAGACACACGGACAAAAGCCGACTCCAGCCGAACCAACAGACCGTGAGTCTCCAGTTATCTTGCAGTGCTGTAGTCTTAGTTTTTTGTAGCGAGTAAACAGATTTCTACACCCTTAGTTCTAGAGACAATTCAATATAGCAACAACCCCCTGCTGCTACAGTTACATTAATGAGAACATGTATGCTACTTTTACTTATAGTAGAGGTAAATATAGCCTGCGTATCACATACCACTAGATTCATGTCCATTTCAATCTGTTGTTCTGGTTTTGTTTGTAATCTCCACTCATACTGGCTCTTCACCTGATCTGCACTGGTGTGTTCAGTCTCATGCTGTATGTTAACATGTTGTTGCTGTGTGTTTCAGTGACCTTATTATTTCCTCATGAACCGACACTGCAACAGAAATATTTTCGGTCTCTTTACAAAGTGGGAAAGAAACTGAGACATGGTGATCGTGTCCATGAAGGAATTAGAAGATCGGACGGCCAGAAAGTATGTTGCTCTTTCCCCATAACCAAACGTTTTGTCTCTTGTTTCCTTCTGTGAACTTTGAGTCTTGCCATAAACATCAGTGTTGATAGTTTTGATCAAAAAGTGTTTAAAAAAATGAAAGACTGTAGATGATCATGTGCAAAAAATTGTCTTTATTTTTTAGGTTGACATCAAATTTGTTGAGAGGTGCAGACTTTGGGAAAGATCGGTAAGTTGACAAGACTTTATTCTTCATGAAATTCTCTAGTAAGAATTGGTTTGTTAAATTCGGTAATATAGATAGTATGAGATATAACTGAATTACACAACCAAAGCCTAGAAGCATTGGTTATAGAATTCATGTAAAGTTTTCTTTTTTTTCCCCATTAGCTGGGTTTCCATCCAAACGTGAAGCAAATCTTTTTCAAATAAAAAATGTGAATTAGGTGCGTTTCCATCAGGTTGTTTGAGCGGATGACGTGGTATTGGTAACCTAATAACCAATAGTAAATTAAACACCGTCAGCGAAACAGTAGTGATGTGTGTCGTTCGACTCTATGAGCGACTGCTTTAAGAGAACGGTGAGAGTCGGTTCCCGTCTGAGAGCTGTTTTCCCTTTTTGTATTTTTGTATGTTAATACAAGTAAGGATAATGTGATTATCCTTTCGCTACACTGCTCAGCCACACGACAAGTAGACACTCGCTTAATGTTATTTTGATGTGTTTTCATCCTTAATATCAGGTCAGAAAACATGAGCAGTAACACAAGCAAGCAAAGTAGCGTTTAAATGCATTTTAATAACAGACAACATAAAGACAGACTGTAGAATATGTAAAGTGAAACTGTCATATTGAGCAGGGACGACCTTTAACAACCGTATAAATGTGGTCTGTTTTAAGTGTGATGTGCTTACAATGGTTTTATTTTGAATAGTTTAATATAAATCAGATTAATTTGGCAAATGCGTTTCCATCTCCCAATATTCGCATCCTTTTTCGCACAAGTCAAAAACCTCCTCAAGCGAGTGTGTGAACTTTTTTGCGACTTGAGGGATTTTTTTCTCATTTGCCGTTTCCATCATGTTTCTGATGTGAGACTTCAATATGTGCATAAAAACAGGGTGATGGAAACATAGCTAATGCTTTCATCTTTCATTTCCCTCACTCTTTAATTAGGAGATTTGAAATTAGCGAATGTTTTGTCCATCTCTTTTCTTTAGCCTCAGTTTGTCGAAGAGGGGGCTACATTGCTAGAAATGCAAAAGCCTCCAAATTGCGACCATTTCATACGGTTATATGACCGTTTCATCTTGGAAGACCAAAACATCCTGATTATGGAACATCTTCCTGCCTATGTGACCTTGAGTGAGTTCATCAGAAGAAACAGAGGGCGCCTGACTGAAAAGACAGCAAACCGCATCATGAGCCAAATCTTTGTTGCAGTGCGTCACTGCACGGATAATGATCTTTTTTACCCAGTACTCAAGAGATTGATACTGATCAACCCAAAAACCCTGCATATAAAATATGCACACCTTGCCGAAAAAGACTACAAAAGTGAGTTGGCTTTTTGAACACAGATCACTGATGACTGGTGACGACTGATGATGTTTTACTAAACACTGGAAATGCCTTGTTTGCAGGAAGTGAAAGCACGGATGATGATTTGTTCCACGAAATCCTCTTTCTATCCATACTGAATTATCACAGCAGAGACCAGTCCATTGGTAAGATCGATAACAAGAACGAAGTGGAAATAACATTGCTTTCAAATTGGTTCAAGTTTTCCCTGGTGTCTCTGCGTGCGCAATAAGTGGGCGGGTAATATGCTAATGTTTCCTCTTGACGTCACAATGAAAAGGCTTAGGATTAGTTTTTAAAAACGATTCATTTAACTGAATCAGAGTCAAGTCTTACTTTTGAAAGACAATAACTTTATAAACGGTGCACTTCCAGATTTAAAACTTTACAGGATGTTTTCATTCACTTAGAGCTGTGTTACACTACATCATTTTCAAAAATTCACAAAAGGGGCACTTTAAAGGGAAAGTTCACCCAAAAATTTAAATTCTGTCATTATTTACTCACTCTAATGTTGTTCCAGACCTGTATTAATTTCTGTCTTGTGCTGAACACAAAATAAGATATTTTGAAGAATGTGGCTATCCAAACAGTTGCTGGTCTTGTAGGAAAAACTATACTATGGAAGTCACTGGTGACCAGCAACTGTTTGGTTACCCACATTCTTCAAAATAACTTTTATTTTCAACAGAAGAAAGAAATTTATTCAGGTTTAAAACCACTTGAGAGAGTAAATGATGATAATTTTCAATTTGGGGGAACTATCCTTTTAATGTTAATAGAACACAAAGAGAAAATCACTCACTGCTCTTGACTGAGAATTATTAATAAGAATCAATGTATCATTTATACAGAATCGTGATTAAATCATGAATCATGATCTTCTTGAAAAAAATGGTGATATGATATTTTTGCCATATCGCCCACCCCTAGAGACACGATTACTGTGTGACTTCTGTGCAGCACAGCATTAGCACTGTGCTTGTAATTTGGCTGTGCCTCTTCTAGTAACATGAACTTCAATGCTAATCCTGCAAATTATTCACATGAACATCAGGACAGTTTTACGTTAATCATTCAGCTGTAATCTGTGCTAATAAATGTTTCTAATCAATATTCTTTGCTTTCCGAAAAACACACAAAAGGGAGGGAAGGCCGTTCTCGTTGGGCTGCTGTAAAGTGTGGCATCCAAACCCTTACAAGCAAAGTGTTTCCTTGTGCTCCTGACCGGGAGCCTTCGCAGGAGCATCCACAGACACACGGACAAAAGCCGACTCCAGCCGAACCAACAGACCGTGAGTCTCCAGTTATCTTGCAGTGCTGTAGTCTTAGTTTTTTGTAGCGAGTAAACTGAGATTTCTACACCCTTAGTTCTAGAGACAATTCAATATAGCAACAACCCCCTGCTGCTACAGTTACATTAATGAGAACATGTATGCTACTTTTACTTATAGTAGAGGTAAATATAGCCTGCGTATCACATACCACTAGATTCATGTCCATTTCAATCTGTTGTTCTGGTTTTGTTTGTAAACTCCACTCATACTGGCTCCTCACCTGATCTGCACTGGTGTGTTCAGTCTCATGCTGTATGTTAACATGTTGTTGCTGTGTGTTTTTCAGTGAGCTTAAAGTTTCCTCATGAACCGACACTGCAACAGAAATATTTTCGGTCTCTTTACAAAGTGGGAAAGAAACTGAGACATGGTGATCGTGTCCATGAAGGAATTAGAAGATCGGACGGCCAGAAAGTATGTTGCTCTTTCCCCATAACCAAACGTTTTGTCTCTTGTTTCCTTCTGTGAACTTTGAGTCTTGCCATAAACATCAGTGTTGATAGTTTTGATCAAAAAGTGTTAAAAAATTGAAAGACTGTAGATGATCATGTGCAAAAAATTGTCTTTATTTTTTAGGTTTACATCAAATTTGTTGAGAGGTGCAGACTTTGGGAAAGATCGGTAAGTTGACAAGACTTTATTCTTCATGAAATTCTCTAGTAAGAATTGGTTTGTTAAATTCGGTAATAGGGCTGGGCAAAAAAATCGATTTTTCGATTAATCGTTTTTTAAAATGTGGTCGATTCAAAATCGATTCTCAAACGCCACGAATCGATTTTTTTCCATATTTATTTATCTATTACCCAAAAGCCAGTATTAGTTTTCCTCCACTGTTCATAGGCTTGCAAACTCCATTTTATAGCTAATGCTGTGAGATTTTATGTTTGTTTTATCTTAATCATAAAATAACCTCAACTAGTGCTGCACAATTAATCATATCGCAATCGCGATGTCAAGCCTACGCAATGACGTGAATGTCCTGTGACACACAGAAAGACTTGCGATGACATCGTGCGTGCGCACAAGACAGCCTAGTATACAGTTCTCTTTCGTGCTTGAACGAACAATAACACACACAATTATGCCAAAATGTCTTTTTGTCGAGTATCTTCATAACATAAGAGCAGTCTTATGATGAACGTGAATGAGGCGCGTGTGAGATCTGTGTCTCTGTTAGCAGCGGTTGGTCTCTTAAAGGGACAGTACACAGTAGCCACTAATTATCTCTGTCGTTAAAGTTAATCAAAGAACAAAGGAAACAGAGAAAAACACTCACTGCTCTTGACTAAAACCATTTGTAACTTTAATAAGGATTAGTCTATATATACTTTATAATTAATGCATCGCAGACTGTTTGATAACTTTATTCAATTTCTGTAGGCCTATATGTCCTACCTAGACAGATAAATATATGCACGTTTTTTTAATGGGTTTATGTGAGGATTGTTAACCTGTTTGATCAAGGCATGCGACTGTTCTGACTTGTCCAATTTTCAGCATCAATTTTTCATCTTGCATCAAAATCCTGTATATTCATTGTATGCATTGAAATATAGAGTTGGGTTCTGTTTTAATGTATCCAAGTGTACCTAAAATAAATAGTTTAATATACAGGTTGGTAGCTCTTAATTTCTTTTTATTAATTAACCACTTCCAAACTTATGTTCACTTTACTTTCTTTTTTTATAAATATAGGATTTGTATTAAATATATAGGCTATTCATTGAGTGGAATCGAAATCGAATTTAGAATAAAAATCGAATCGAGAATCGAAATCGAATCGAATTGAGAGCTTGAGAATCGAAATCGAATCGATTTGTAAAATCTGAATCGATACCCAGCCCTATTCGGTAATATAGATAGTATGAGATATAACTGAATTACACAACCAAAGCCTAGAAGCATTGGTTATAAAGTTCATGTAAAGTTTTCTTTTTTTTCCCCATTAGCTGGGTTTCCATCCAAACGTGAAGCAAATCTTTTTCAAATAAAAAAATGTGAATTAGGTGCGTTTCCATCAGGTTGTTTGAGCGGATGACGTGGTATTGGTAACCTAATAACCAATAGTAAATTAAACACCGTCAGCGAAACAGTAGTGATCTTTTTGTATTTTTGTATGTTAATACAAGTAAGGATAATGTGATTATCCTTTCGCTACACTGCTCAGCCACACGACAAGTAGTCACTAGCTTAATGTTATTTTGATGTGTTTTCATCCTTAATATCAGGTCAGAAAACATGAGCAGTAACACAAGCAAGCAAAGTAGCGTTTGAATGCATTTTAATAACAGACAACATAAAGACAGACTGTAGAATATGTAAAGTGAAACTGTCATATTGAGCAGGGACGACCTTTAACAACCGTATAAATGTGGTCTGTTTTAAGTGTGATGTGCTTACAATGGTTTTATTTTGAATAGTTCAATATAAATCAGATTCATTTGGCAAATGCGTTTCCATCTCCCAATATTCGCATCCTTTTTCGCACAAGTCAAAAACCTCCTCAAGCGAGTGTGTGAACTTTTTTGCGACTTGAGGGATTTTTTTCTCATTTGCCGTTTCCATCATGTTTCTGATGTGAGACTTCAATATGTGCATAAAAACAGGGTGATGGAAACATAGCTAATGCTTTCATCTTTCATTTCCCTCACTCTTTAATTAGGAGATTTGAAATTAGCGAATGTTTTGTCCATCTCTTTTCTTTAGCCTCAGTTTGTCGAAGAGGGGGCTACATTGCTAGAAATGCAAAAGCCTCCAAATTGCAACCATTTCATACGGTTATATGACCGTTTCATCTTGGAAGACCAAAACATCCTGATTATGGAACATCTTCCTGCCTATGTGACCTTGAGTGAGTTCATCAGAAGAAACAGAGGGCGCCTGACTGAAAAGACAGCAAACCGCATCATGAGCCAAATCTTTGTTGCAGTGCGTCACTGCACGGATAATCATCTTTTTTACCCAGTACTCAAGAGATTGATACTGATCAACCCAAAAACCCTGCATATAAAATATGCACACCTTGCCGAAAAAGACTACAAAAGTGAGTTGGCTTTTTGAACACAGATCACTGATGACTGGTGACGACTGATGATGTTTTACTAAACACTGGAAATGCCTTGTTTGCAGGAAGTGAAAGCACGGATGATGATTTGCGCCACGAAATCCTCTTTCTATCCATACTGAATTATCACAGCAGAGATCTGTTCATTGGTAAGATCGATAACAAGAACAAAGTGGAAATAACATTGCTTGGAAAACATATAGAGCTCTGACACATAAAGTTACAGTAAAATGATAAGTGTCAAACCTTGATGACGAATGAGCGTCTTCATGTCATAGTAACAGCAACAAATGCTTTGTATTTCATGGTAAGATTCACCTTACGTGTACTACTGAAAGGTCAAATGTGATTAATCCGCTGTCTTCTGTAAACTTTCACAGAAGATCAGCTGGAGAAATGGTTTGCTGCAAAAGACTACTTGACTTCAGAGAAAATTTTAGATCATCCCTGGTTTGCAGATTTTCCCAGAGATGTCAAGAGGAACCAGAAGAAGCCAAAAAACTAAGAAAAAGAGGTGTTTTTTTTGTTTAATCAATTCAGGCCTTTAAATCAAAAAGACATTATTTGAGATAGAACAGTCTCAGACCTGCCAACCTCTACGCATTTAGACCTCAAAGTACGCTGGTACAATTTGTCATTCTAAACCACGCAAAAACCTGAAATGAGAAATGTGGCATGAATGTAATGTTAATGTGTTAAAAATAACTAAAGTACCTAATTATGTTACATATTCATTTAAACAAAACTAACAAACTAGCGTGTTAATTACTTATGGATTTAAAAGTACCATTGTCTCAGTGCTGCGCAAGCTCTTTCTCACAAACGCGCACACACAGAGAGATGGGCAACTAAGTCTAAATTTTGTTCTTGTGTTTTTTTCTGTCAAAATATTAGAAAGCATTTTGTATTATCAATCATTATTAATTTTTTAAAAATCGTAAAATACCGTTAACAAAACCCCTCATTATATAGACCTACTTAGAGCCTCTTTCACCTAGATATCATCATATAGAGACTGTTTTTGTTCCCCGAATTAGGACATACAAAAAACTTCCAAACCCATCTAAGGGTAAAATTTTTATTGATGTTCAACAATGAAAAAACAGATATAATACAAATGAGCAAATGATAAAGCTTGGGTTGCTGAATATTCAATCCCTTACTTCAAAAGCACTTATTGTTAATGATATGATTACTGACTATAATCTAGATGTGCTGTGTTTGACAGAAACCTGGTTAAAAACAAACGTTTACATTGCTTTAAATGAGACCACCCCGCAAGATTACTGTTATGAACATGAACCTCATCTGAAAGGCAAAGGCGGAGGGGTGTTGCTGTAGTTTATACTAATATTTTTAGAATTACTAAGAAGTCTAGTTTGAAATCTAATTATTTTGAAGTGTTGGTGCTTCATATAGCAATATATAGTGTAAATGATAAATCACGTTTGAGATTTGTGCTGGCTACTGTATACAGGCCACCAGGGCACCATAAAGACTTTATCAAAGAATTTGCTCATTTTCTATCAGAGTTAGTATTGGTTACAGATAAAGTCATAATTGTTGATGATTTTAATATACATGTAGATAACGAAAAAGATGCATTGGGACTGGCATTTAACCCTCTTGGAGTCTGAGGTGTTTTCTGCCCCTGGAGGTGTTCTGACATGTGCTGACATTTGTGCTTATTTCTGTTACTTGTGACATTTTCATGTAGGGGTGGGCGGTGTGACCAAAATTCTGTTTCACGGTATGACTAATTTTATTTCACGGTAACAATATATTTCACGATATAGTTATTTATATCTGTAGTTATTCTCGAAAAATCGACAAAACGGGCTTTGTATAATAAATAAACCCAAATAGGCTGTTTTAGAAATGAAAAGGCTAATTCTTTTTCTTTTATTTGGTAAATTATTTCTTTTTAAACTATTTTTAATAGCTAAATATAGTAAACAAAACACTCTCATCAACTTTTAGATGAACTGCCCCCAACTGATTGATATTAAATATAACTCATATGTGCAATTAAACTTTAAATTAAAGTGTTGCTGAATAATTTTTCAATCTCATGTTATTGCTTTACTTCATCAATCAGTTTATAATATCTGAATATTTTATATTGAACTATTCTATTCATAATAAATTAGTTAATTCCTTTTAATTTGGTAGGATATTAGTAGATACTAGTTATGTTTAAATGTTTTCCCAGTACATTTTTGCCATGTCTGCTTTTAAGGGGCTTGTTTTGTTATTTTTGTGATATCTGGCAACCCGTCACCTAAAGCTTTAATCAAGAGAGGTTCAGAAGTGTCAAGTTCATCAAGTTCAGAACAGAAGTGACTATAGGAGAACAGCAGTATGAAAAGCGAACAGCAGCTACTGTTAAGTAGTGTATATTATACACACCTTGTAACTGCGTCATTATTTTACATAGCCCGGTGAACACCGACACACCGCGCTCCCTCTCAGTGCGTGTGCACGCGCGCGTCTTTTGCATCAGTAAAATGCGATCGGAATTTGAGTTACACGTTGTAATCGCATTGAGTCGAAGCAAGATTTTATCAGCTGTTTCAGTGGCCAATTATTTGGAGTTAGAAATATATAACTCTCGCTGCATATTTAGTAATTTTGCCTCAGATACAGGATTATACATTTGCTTTAACAAGCAGGTTGTTCATTACCACGGCAACCGCTCGCGTGTCATACTGAATGCTTTTGTGTTTAAAAAGTAACTATACATAAGAGATAGAAAGATGCAGATAATACATAATTTAAGGTTATTTCTATTTGTTACGATATTGATATATGAACTGTTGTTGTCAAGTAAGCTTCATGCTTTCCCCGCTGCGATCATGCACTCCTCTAAACTGTAGCCTGGGTGCTGCACTGCTCTAGTTGACTGCTGCACCTTTCCCCCCGAAAATATCACGTTAACAACCCTTTAGAAAACGTAATTCTTTGTGGATCCTCTTGATCTGCTTTCTCCATGTTTCTTTGACAAATCTCAGTGTCTGAGTCTCATGCACGCTGCATTGAGTTAACCACGCCCACTTATTTACATGTCGCGGTATCACGGAATAAAAAAATCTGTTACGGTTGACATTTACTACCGCGGTAACGATATATACCGTCATACCGCCCAGCCCTATTTTCATGGCTAAAGTCTGATTACACTGTATTTAGCACAAACTCTGCTACAATAATATATCAGCAGCATGTATGTAAAAGTTTGTAGTTTTGAGACAATGACATTTATGCGCGGTTTGTGAAAATACAAAAAAAAATTGTCACTGAAATAAGGCCATGAAACCCATACTGATTATTTATTCACAAGACTTTTGAAAATTGTATCTTGTAGCCTAGAATATTTGCTCCAAAACTATGTGAAAATCATCCTGACTGCTCATTCAGGTAAGACAATATAACGATTTAAAATTTGTAAGACGTGTTTTGTGTAAGAAAGCTTTATGCGAAGAGGCGTAACACGTCATTAATATGTATGGTTTTCACACCTGAGAAAGACAAAGGCCCTCCCCTAATGGCCCTATTAGGAGCTATCAGGCCCTATCATTCTGAGCAAGCTTGCACAAAGAATGAGGAGATTTAAAAAATAATGGCTTTTTGATTGTTTGGATTTATTTACAACACAACACAATCCAAAGATGCATAACAAATGATAAAAAAGCACATTATTGAAAACAATAATCCAAAGACAGAGACCTTTGTGCCATTCCTAAAAACATTGTACATACCTTTCATTTCCAAGGTGTTTGATTTTCATTTTACCATGTTCATGTACAGAGACTCATGTGAATGTTGAAGTCAGCAGGACTCATCGGTGGGGCCTCTGGTCCTTGTTAAAAAAAAAAAAAAAAAAAAAAAAAAAATAGAATGATATCAAGAGAAACTATAGGGCTACACGATTTTGGGAATAGATTTTAGATTTTTCTGGTTAAAATTGCTTTTTAAAATTCACAGAATACACACACACACACACACACACACACAAATGTTTCCAACAATATATAATGAACAGGTTTGTGCCTTGTAGGCATAGGCTACGTGTAGTGCTGCATAAAATAATAATAACAATAACCTATAGCAGCCTATAAATCTTTCAAAAGCAACATTTCAGAGTAACAACTACGCTAGATAAAAAATATATTGGTTATCATATGTTACTTCAAATGTTTCCATTCGTTATGATGATATTAAATGAGATTAGAGAAAAACATGAAGCCTAATGTTTGGTGCATTTTGCTTTGCAAACGCACAATGTGTTTTGAATATGAAACATTCAAACGCACGGCGCTCCAAAATATGATACATTCAAATGCACGGCGCGCTCCAATATGATACATTCAAACACACGGCGCTCCAAATATGATAGGCTACATTCAAAAGCAGAGCGCGCTCCGAAATATGAAACATTATGGTTACCATTATACATATCTACGTTTGAGCAGATATTCACAAACACACTATTTAACAGTAAACACGAGTCTAAATATTATAATATTCACCATATATCTAGCAACAGTTCAACTGCAATGTGAAGTTTATGCAACAATAACATTAACTAATAATTAAGAATTTCTTACCTTACATCTTTCTTGTCTTCAAATTGCGTTCTTCTTCTTCTGAGGTAAATCCAATGTATGCTCACGGCGTGTCTTCCAAACTCGACGAAAAGCAGAGACTTGTGAAGTTTGGTGCTTTGTTTTTGAGGTAACGAGCGCATTCGTGTGAGACGTGGACAATTTGCAATCTCTTTTGCGCGTGTGGGCGTGGTCAAATTAAAAATAATGAGCAAGCGTTTGAGATACTGGACATCTTGTTGGTTTTATACAAATAACTTAAACAGAGAATATTTGTTTTCAATTTGAATCTGATCATTTTAAAGTACACACTTAAATGTTTATAAAGATATATGGCTCATAAATGTGTGGCAAGTATTCGCTGAGTTTTGTTTCAGTTTATAGACATGCTCAAGAAAAAAAAGTTCACCGCGACGGAGAGGCAGAACGCACACCCTGTTTATTCTCTTTATTTTACAAAAGCACAATGTTTAGATTTGATTGTTAGTGGACACATACAAAAGTAGAAATATCACAGGTTCTTTTTTCATATTTCTTTTTTCTGTATGACCATAAATGACGGAGTAATTTAACTTTATTGTGCTACAATGTGAGGAAAATCCAGCAAAACGCACCGGCGCGTTTGTCGACCCCAGAGGGTTAAAGACATTCTGAACTCTATTGGAGTTAGACAACACGTGTCAGGACCTACTCATTGTCGTAATCATACTCTAGATCTAATATTATCACACAGAATCAATGTTGATGCCGTTGAAATTCTGCAGCAGAGCGATGACATCTCAGATCATTATCTAGTCTTGTGTAAACTTAATTTAGCCAAGGCTGCAAAGCCGACTCTGTGTTACAAATATGTTAGAGCTATCACTTCTGCCACTAAATATTGCTTTATTAAAGGGGGGGTGAAACACTCATTTTCAGTCAATCTCATGTTAATCTTGAGTACCTATAGAGTAGTATTGCATCCTTCAAATCTCCAAAAAGTCTTTAGTTTTATTATATTTATAAAAGAAAGATAGGCTGTACCGAGTCTTTCCGGAGAAAAACGAGCGGCTGGAGGCGTGCCGTGCGGGCGGTGCTAAAGCTGTGCTAATGCGCCGATAGCTAACAACACTCAGACATGTGAAGCAGACAAGCAGTTTTACTCACCGCCTGCGGTTCCAACGCACGACCGACCGTGAACCTTTATCGTTGCGACTGCTCCATCCTTAAGCATTAAACGATCTGCAAATCCGGTGTCGAACTGGGCTTGGTTTATAAAACAATCATCGTCGAAATGCAGGGAACAAACAGTCTTGCACAACTCCGTTGATGCTCTGGAAAAACAAACTCCGTCCACTGGTCCCTTAACGCCGGGTTCTTTGGGAATCTGTGCAGGGTTGTCTTGCCCTGGCAACCAAAAACCCACTTCTTTGGTGACAATGACTTCCCTAAAGCCGAGCGCTCTAGAGCGCTTTGATGGGCGTACTGCTTTCGCTCTCTTGCTCTGGTCCACGGTTGCGCGCGCGCCCGCGACCTTCCGGGAGAAATGCCCTTAGGACCCATATAAGGAAATTCCGCCCCATCTGACGTCACACAGGCCCATGCTCGAAAAAAACTTTCCGAAACTTGTGACAAACCGGAAGGAGCATTTTTGGCACAGAAATACTCCTTCAAACGTACAATTTAATTTTTGAAACTTTGTCCATGTTTAGCATGGGAATCCAACTCTTTAACAGTGTAAAAAACTCAGTATGCATGAAATAGCATTTCACTCCCCCTTTAACAATCTTCCTAATCAGTTTCATCATCTCAGCATCCCGGATAGCTTAGAAGAACTCGATATTGTGACAGAAACTTTTAACTTTCTCTTTTCCAGAACTTTAGAAACAGTTGCTCTGTTGCGCTTAAAAAAGATTAAAGAAAATAGTCCAATGCGGTGGTACAACGAACACACTCAGGCACTTAAGAGAGCAGCCAGAAAAATGGAGCGCAACTGGAAGAAAACAAAACTAGAGGTATTTCGCATTTCATGGACAGAGAGCTCGATTGCATACAGAGAGGCCTTAAAAGCTGCTAGATCTGCTTTTTTTCAACCCCATTAGAAGAAAATAAACAAAACCCTAGGTATTTATTTGAAACAGTGGCGAAACTAATGAAAAAGAAAGCTTCAAGCCCAGAAATTTCCAAGCAACACAGCAGTAATGAATTGACAGTAATGACTAATGAACTTCTTCACTTATAAGATAGAGAAAATTATAACTATGCAACCGTCTACTACGGTATCGCATCAGGGAGTGCATTATAGTCTCCCTAAGGAAAAATTCGATTCATTTATTGCTATAGGAAAGGAAGAATTCCCTAAACTCATTAAATCATCTAAACCGACAACATGTATGTTAGACCCTATACCGACTAAGCTACTGAAAGAGATGCTTCCAGAGATCATAGATACTCTTTTTAATAGCATTAATACATCTTTGTCTCTAGGATACGTACCAAAAACTTTTAAGCTGGCTATGATTAAACCGCTTGTTAAAAAAACACAACTTGATGAGTCAATTACAGGCCGATCTCGAATCTACCTTTTCTTTCAAAGATACTAGAAAAGGCAGTATCCTCACAACTATGTTCCTTTTTTCTTTGTTTAAATGTTTAAAATTTCTTATTATCATTGTAAAGCTGCTTTGGAACAATCTACATTGTTAAAAGCGATATATAAATGAAGATGACTTGTCTTGGCCTACTTGATATTCTTTTTAGAATAAGTGATTCTTTTTGCTACTATTGGTCCTGTCTATTCATTGTTAACAGTTTTCTATATATGTTTGTATTGGCTAAATTTTATTCAGCTAATGCGTGTCCTGTTTATAATGTACAATGATCAAATGCAAAGACAGCACAAGTATAAAACCTTTTTCTGAGGGATTTAGTATCATTTTTGGATATTGGAATTAGGGCTGTCACGATGTTAGATTTTTCACACCACAGTTATTGTGGGCAAAAGAATTCACGATATCGATATATCGCGATATCTATAGAATATAGGGGGGGGGGTTAGTTATCAGTCAAATTAATTTTTACTTTGTTTATATAGTTTTTCTTTTTTACCCAACAAACATAAGGACACTGATAAACACAAGGCACATGCATTTTTACTTCTTGCGTACTCAATCTATGGCAAATTTTTGTGAAGGAAGACAAGCATGTGAAGTTTATCTGGTTTCAAACTGAAGCCAAACACTGTCTGAAGGTTTCCTGAAGAACTGAAAAGCTCTTAAACCTGTTGTTGCACTGGTGCCAATAACGTCATGCAGATAGCAGATTTGAATAAAAAAATCAAGTGCAAATACAAATACAAAAATAAGATGAGTAAAGAAAATGGGGTTCTTAATTTTAATAATCACCCTTTATTAAATATATGAACACAGAAACCCCAACAGTTAATGTCACGTTTCCCATTTCATGATGACTAGTAAAATAATAGCCGCGTCGTGTCTATGACAACTCGAGGTATCGCACACCGGACACGCACTTTCTCAGTTTATGGCCAGCAATATCATTATGTTTAAGGACATTATGGAATTGAGATAACGTCTGTACTATGTTATGATTATATTGTACAATTAAATACAATAGTTGCTGAGTCTGTGATCTGAACACTTTTTTCTGCGCTCTTTGTCGCGGCAGGATTTTGAACAAGGTCCTGAGCCGTTGCTGGGCGCCGCGGACAGACGCCGAATAGAACCGCGCTGTGCTTCTCGTCCGGTGTGTGTACACTCATACAGAATGTGTTCGAATTTTAAAGACGTGGCGCTGCGCTTCTCGTCCGGTGTGCGACCACCTCTAAGGTGCTGTTTTCTTTGAAGCCGAAGAACTCTGTTGTTAATACTGGCGAGCTTACTTTTTTCGGGTATGGACAGAGTGTTTCACTCTAGCGAGCGCTGCGTCTAGAAAACGCCAATATCGCCAATACCGGTATATTGTATTGCTCTAAATTAACACAATGTCGATATTTCATGCTTTGAATATCACGATTATCGTCAATACCGGTATATTGCGACACCCCTAATTGGAATAATAAATTAAGTAGCCTATTTTAAATGAATCACATGTACACACAATGTTCCTATGTTTTTGTTGTTGTTGTTGTTTTTAGTTTTTTACTGTTTTCAATGGGTTTCTTAATTGTAGACTTGACCAGCACACATTATGCAATGCAATATTAATCATGAATAAAAATCCTTTGATCCGTATTGAAACTTTAAACTTTCACTTTATATTATAATGTAGCCCATTCACTGCAGTGCAAGTGAACTTTTTGATTTGGGTCAAATTAAAAAAAACATTAGAAGTCAAAATTAGAATTATGAAGATAGGCGTGTGTTTGTGTATGTCTTGCATTTTCAAAACTGTGAGAATATATGACCTCACCCTAACCCAGTGTCCCATCCCACTGATGGTACTCAAAAAAAAATTCAAGGTTGGCAGGTCTGCAGACTAATAAATAACTAGATTTGTTTAATAGATGTAATTACTGTCACACAACAGCCAGTTCTTCATTTGAGCAGTTTTATTGATTCTTAATATTTTAAACACTATTTAATTGTGTTACTGAGGCAAGCAGGTCGAGGCCGAGATGACCACCAGTCAGAACCCAGAGGAGCCGTCGCTGTCCCCCAGAAGCGTGTGTGAGAGCAGGTCAGTAAAGCAATTATCAGAGTTTATGCTCCTGTAGTGCAAACACGCCTTCTATAGACACAGTAGTGAGATACAGTTTACAAACGCAGTCTCGAGATACAAACAATAGGGAACATGGAGCCAGTGTTCGATTACGCTCAGCCCAGCAGCAGCTGATGCAACATGTTTAGCATATCCTTCTCTGCCAGCACAGGATTTACATGTGATAAATGCAGGGAGATTGTAAAGCTGACGGGGAAGATTTCAGAACTAGAGACACGAATCCAAACTTTAATCGAGGATAGTAAGAATGCAAGGGCTTTAGATACTGCTTTGGATGCGACTAGCTTAGTGAACTCTGTACATTGTTCAGTTCCGGCTGAATTAGAACCCATGCAGCAGGGCAATTGGGTGACGGTGAGACGCTATAGTCGCGGGTCAAAACACCGCTCTTCCGTTCTGATAACAGCATTAAACAGATTCTCCCCACTCAGTGAAACACCCACTGAGAATCCTGTTGATTGTGCCCTAGTTATTGGCGATTCTATTACACGGAACGTGAAAAGACACCAGCCACCACAGTCACATGTTTGCCGGGAGCCAGAGCGCCTGACATCAGAGCAAATTTAAAAGTGCTGGCTAATGCTAATCGTAAATTCTCTAAGATCATTATTCACGTCGTAATGTAATCGTTTCACCAAATGATTACATTACTTTAAGTCCACCCTGCAAGATTACTGTTATAAACATGAACCTTGTCTGAAAGGCAAAGGGGGAGGTGTCGCTGTAATTTATAGTAATATTTTCAAAATCACTAAGAAATCTAGTTTTAAATATACTTCTTTTGAAGTGTTGGTGCTTAATGTAAAAATATATAGTGTAAATGACAAGTAACATTTGAGATTTGTTCTGGCTACTGTATACAGCCCACCATAAAGATTTTATCAAAGAATTTGGAGTTAGTATTGGCTGCAGATAAAGTACTAATTGTTGGTGATTTTAATATACATATAGATTAGGGCTGTCACGATGTTAGATTTTTCACACCACGGTTATTGTGGCCAAAGGAATTCACAATATCGATATATCGCGATATCTATAGAATCTGGGTAGATATCAGTCAAATTAATTTTTACTTTATTTATATAGTTTTTCTTTTTTACCCAACAAACATAAGGATACTTATAAACTCAAGGCACATGCATTTTTACTTTTTGCTTACTCAATCTATGGCAAATTTTTGTGATGGAAGACAAGCATGTGAAGTTTATCTGGTTTCAAACTGAAGCAAAACGCTGTCTGAAGGTTTCCTGAAGAACTGAAAAGCTCTTAAACCTATTGCGTCGGCGCCAATAAAGTCATGCAGATAGCAGATTTGAACAAAAAAATCAAGTGCAAATACAAAAATAAGATGAGTAAAGGAAACCGGGTCACCCTTTATTAAATATATGAACACAGAAACCCCCTGTTAATAGGTTAATGTCACGTTTCCCATTCCATGACTAGTAAAATAATAGCAATTTACTCTCTGTAAAATGGCATAATCCGCAGGGTGATGGACACGGAGATGAGTTAAAAAGGTTGATGGCTACACATTCTGCGTGTAGGACAATTTGAGGTATCGCACACCGGACGCGCACTTTCTCAGTTATGGCCAGCAATATTCTTATGTTTAAGGACATTATGAAATTAAGATAATGTCTGTACAATGTTATTATTGTACTGTAGCCCACAATTAAATACAATAGTTGCTGAGTGTGTGATCTGAACACTTTACCTCAGAGCATCCGTTAACTGAATGAATTGAGAATATCGCCTGAAAATCCGATAATAACATCAGCAATTTTCATACAAGCAGCTGATTTCTGTAAATGAATGTAAAATTAAATGTATATTCACAGGGTGAATCTCAAATCACATTTACGTTGGTGTGCGACGGTGACCCCCTTTAAGGTGCTGTTTTCTTTGAAGCCAAATAACTCCATACTGGCGAGCTTACTTTTCGGGTATGGACAGAGTGTTTCACTCCAGCTGCGCGGGCGCGGACGAGCGCTGCATCGTTTTCTTATTTGATAGCTGTCCTCGTGTGCAATACAGACACCTGAGAGGTCAACCAGGGTACTGGTATTGGAGTATTTACGTGTCATGTTATCATAAGAGTCCTATTCATTTTAAACATTGTGGTTATCGCCTATATCGGTATATTGTCACACTCTAAATTAACACAATGTCGATATTTCACGCTTTGAATATCACGATTACCGTCAACACCGGTATATTGCGACACCCCAATATAGATAATGAAAAAGATGCATAGGGTGCATTTAAAGACATTCTGAACTCTATTGGAGTTAGACAACACGTGTCAGGACCTACTCATTGTCGTAATCATACTCTAGATCTAATATTATCACACAGAATAAATGTTGATGCCGTTGAAATTCTGCAGCAGAGCGATGACATCTCAGATCATTATCTAGTCTCGTGTAAATTACATTTAGCCAAGGCTGCAAAGCCGACTCCGCGTTACAAATATGTTAGAGCTATCACTTCTGCCACTAAAGATTGCTTTATTAATGATCTTCCTAATCAGTTTCATCATCTCAGCATCCCGGATAGCTTAGAAGAACTCAATATTGCGACAGAAACTTTTAACTCTCTCTTTTCCAGCACTTTAGACACAGTTGCTCCTTTGCACTTAAAGAAGATTAAAGAAAATAGTCCAACGCCGTGGTACAACGAGCACACTCAGGCACTTAAGAGAGCAGCCAGAAAAATGGAGCGCAACTGGAAAAAAACAAAACTAGAGGTATTTCGCATTTCATGGAAAGAGAGTTCGATTGCATACAGAGAGGCTTTAAAGCTGCTAGATCTGCTTTTTTTCAACACTATTAGAAGAAAATAATCAAAACCCTAGGTATTTATTTGAAACAGTGGCTAAACTAACGAAAAAGAAAGCTTCGAGCCCAGAAATTTCCAAGCAACACAGCACTAATGACTTTATGAACTTCTTTACTTATAAGTGAAGAAAATTATAACTATGCAACGGTCTACTACAGTATCGCATTAGGGAGTGCATTGTAGTCTCCCCAAGGAAAAATTCGATTCCTTTATTGCTATAGGAGAGGAAGAATTCGCTAAACTCATTAAATCATCTAAACCGACAACATGTATGTTAGACCCTATACCGACTAAGCTACTGATAGAGATCGTAGTTCGTAAGAAAGAGTACTGAAAGAGGTCGTAGATCCTCTTCTTAATATCATCAATTCATCTTTGTCTCTCATTACATTACTTTGTCTCTCATTTGTGACTCATTAGAGTCACAAATGATTTGCTCTTATCATCCGATCGTGGTTGTATCTCGCTATTAGTGTTACTCGATCTTAGTGCTGCATTTGACACTATTGACCACAACATTCTTTTAAATAGACTCGAAAATTATGTTGGCATTAGTGGAATTGCATTAACATGGTTTAAATCATACTTATCTGACCGTTATCAGTTTGTAGCAGTAAATGAAGAGATGTCTTATCGATCACAAGTTCAGTATGTGAATTAACGGAATGCATAGCTGATATAAAAAAAATTGGATGACTAGTAATTTCCTTCTACTAAATTCTGAAAAAACAGAGATTCTAATTATTGGACAAAAAAAACAAAAGAAACAAATACTGTCTAACACTTGATGGCTGCTCTGTCAAGTCTTCGTCGTCGGTTAGGAACCTGGGTGTGCTCTTTGATACCAATCTGTCATTTGAAAGTCGCATTTTTCCATCTTAAAAATATATCGAAATTATGCCATATGCTCTCATTGACAAATGCAGACCAATTAGTTCATGCGTTCATGACCTCAAGGCTAGATTAGTGTAATGCTCTACTGGGTGGTTGCCCTGCACGCTTAATAAAAAAACTACAGCTGGTCCAAAACGCAGCAGCTCGAGTTCTTACCAGAACCAGGAAGTATGACCATATTAGCCCTGTTCTGTCAACACTGTATTGGCTCCCTATTAAACATCGTATACATTTTTAAATATTTCTGATTACTTACAAAGCACAAAATGGTTTAGCTCCGCAGTACTTGAGCGAGCTCTTAACGCATTATAGTTCTTCACATCTATTGCGATCTCAAAATTCCGGCCAGTTGATAATACCTAGAATATCAAAATCGACTGCTGGCGGGAGATCCTTCTCCTATTTAGCACCAAAACTTTGGAACAGTCTTCCTACCATTGTCCGGGAAGCAGACACACTGTGTCAGTTCAAAGCTAGACTAAAAACACATCTCTTTGACCTAGCATACACATAACACATTATAGACTTCTATAATTTAATGTTAGGCTGCATAGATTAGGTCAGCCGGAACCGGGAACACCTTCCATATGTACTCGTTACATCATAAGAAGAATGGCATCTACACTAATTTTAGTGTCTTTGTTTATCCCAAGGTTTTCCCGCAGTCAGCCGGATCCAGATCTGATGAAGGACCTTCTCCTGGACGCGATGACAACGCAGTGCTGAAGTGCCGACTAGTCTCTCCCCTGTGAAGGATCCCTTTACCACTCTACAGATAAAGCATTGTCGGGATAATTTCGGTTTCGCGTATCTACCCCGAAGTGATAAAATTCAGTATACATTTTTTTAAGGCCAGACAAGTAGTTTGTTAAAGGCTTGGTTTGTAGGGAATTACAAACCTGCAAAAAAATATTCAAATGCACATAACTATAGAATTAATTCTTGATGCGCACGTGAGCGCCATCAGCGTTTCTTACGGGTTCGCGTTTAAAGTCTGTGTAGAGAGAACGGTGTCGTCTTAGTGGTTTCTAATTTAATAACTAATGATCGTTGCGACAGAAGTGAATCAATCAAAACTAACTTTAGCTGGAAAATATCTTTATTCAAGAACCGCTGTAAAGCCAGAACAATCTTTGTTATCTTAAATTATCCGTTTATCACTGTAAAACCGTTTTGAAACAATCTACATTGTTAAAAGCGCTAAATAAAATAAGATGACTTGACTTGAATTGACTTGACATAGAGACAGTGTCTGTTCCCCGAATTTGGAAATCCAAAAAAAACCGTTTCAATCCATCTAAGGTTAAAAATTTAATTGATGTTCAACAAATAAAAAACAGCTATAATACAGATGAGCAAATGATAAAGCTTGGGTTGCTGAATATTCGATCCCTTACTTCAAAAGCATTCATTGTTAATGATATGATTACTGACTATAATCTAGATGTGCTGTGTTTGACAGAAACCTGGCTAAAACCAAATGATTACATTACTTTAAATGAGTCCACCCCGCAAGATTACTGTTAGAAACATGAACCTCGTCTGAAAGGCAAAGGGGGAGGTGTTGCTGTAATTAATAGTAATAGTTTCAAAATCACTAAGAAATCTAGTTTTAAATATACTTCTTTTGAAGTGTTGGGGCTTAATGTAAAAATATATATTGTAAATGACGAATCACGTTTGAGATTTGTGCTGGCTACTGTATACAGGCCACCATAAAGATTTTATCAAAGAATTTGCTGACTTTCTATCAGAGTTAGTATTGGCTGCAGATAAAGTACTAATTGTTGGTGATTTTAATTTACATATAGATAATGAAAAAGATGCATTGGGATTGGCATGTTAAGACATTCTGAACTCTATTGGAGTTAGACACCGCGTGTCAGGATCTACTCATTGTCATAATCATACTCTAGATCTAATATTATCACACGGAATAAATGTTGATGCCGTTGAAATTCTGCAGCAGAGCAATGACATCTCAGATCATTATCTAGTCTCGTGTAAACTTCATTTAACCAAGGCTGCAAAGCCGACTCCGCGTTACAAATATGTGAGACCCATCACTTCTGCCACTAAAGATTGCTTTATTAATAATATTCCTGATCAGTTTCATCATCTCAGCATCCCGGATAGCTTAGAAGAACTCGATATATGCAGCATAAACTTTTAACTCTCTCTTTTCCAGCACTTTAGACACAGTTGCTCCTTTTGCGCTTAAAGAAGATTAAAGAAAATAGTCCAACGCCGTGGTACAACGAGCACACTCAGGCACTTAAGAGAGCAGCCAGAAAAATGGAGCACAACTGGAAGAAAACAAAACTAGAGGTATTTAGCATTTCATGGAAAGAGAGTTTGATTGCATACAGAGAGGCCTTAAAAGCTGCTAGATCTGCTTATTTTTTAACCCTATTAGAAGAAAATAAACAAAACGTCTCGGGTTACGTCTGTAACCCTTGTTCCCTGAGAAGGGAACGAGACACTGCGTCGTAAACACGACTCTTTGGGGACGCTCCCTGAGCGTGCGCCTCTGAAGTATGAATGAAACTATTCCAATCCTGATTGGTGTTGCGTCATGACGTAACATGTGACGGCATACCCGGAAGTATAAATACACGCCGATACACAAACACACTAGCCTTGCGATGAAGCAAGTCGCTCCCAGGCATGAAGGGGCGTGGCAAGGCGACGCAGTGTCTCGTTCCCTTCTCAGGGAACAAGGGTTACAGACGTAACCCGAGACGTTCCCTTTCGAGGGAACTCGCACTGCGTCGTAAACACGACTCTTTGGGGAACGAATGCCCACTATGCCACGCATCAAAATGCCTGCCCCTGTGTGAAGCTCAAAAGGCACAAGCTAGGGCGAGAGCACCCGCGCACCGGGCGTGTTAGGGAGGTGCAAACTATAAAACCTGATAAAAGTGTGTGGGCTAGCCCAACCGGCTGCCTCGCAGATCTCCTGGAGGGGTACCCCCGAGTAGAGGGCCCTAGAGGATACCATACCTCTAGTGGAATGGGCCCTATGGCCAAAGGTGAAGGCAGAATGCACACCTGATAAGCCGAAGCAATAGCCTGTACAATCCAATTCACTGATTGTTTGCTTGGATGCAGGGAGCCCCTTCTTAAGTGACCCAAAACACACTAATAGTTGGTCCGACCTCCTCCAAAAAGAGGACCTCTCAAGGTAACACTCAGTGCTCTGACAGGACAAAGCAGATGCACAAGTCTCTCTTCTTCTGCCGACACATGTGGTGGAGGATGAAATGCCTGTAGAACGATAAACCTAGCCAAGTTAGAAGGCAACTAAGGCAAACAGCCAGGCCTTGGATGCAAAATGGCCGTAACTCCTCCCGGGGCAAACTCCAAGCAAGCTGGCGACACTGCCAGGGCTTGGAGATCTCCCAACCTCTTAAGCGAAGTAATAGCTAAGAGAAAGGCCATTTTCAAAGTCAAGTTCCCAGGTGAAGCCGACTGAAGTGGTTCGAAGGGGGCCAGGGATAACCCTTCAAGAACCACTGCCAGGTCCCAGGCAGGAACTCTGGTCCTGGCTGTCGGTCTCATCCTCCAAGTACCACGGAGGAAACATATAACCAGCTGGTTCCTCCCCAGCGGCCCATCACTTAGTGGTGCATGGAAAACCGCAATGGCAGCCACGTACACCTTGAGTGTGGAAGGGGTAAGACCAGCAGAGAAACGATCCTGAAGGAATTCCAGAACTGAAGCTACTAGGCAGATAACTGGGTCCACCTCATGTTCTCTACACCAAGTGGAAAAAACATTCCCCTTGAGGCCATATAACTTCCTCGTGGAAGGAGCTCTGGAGCTAAGTATGGTTTCAACTACTCCACTTGAAAGACCAGCATCTAGGTACTGTACCCCCTCAGGGGCCACACCCATAATTTCCACAGCTCTGGGCGAGGGTGGAAAATTGTGCCTTCCGCCTGAGACAACAGATCCCTCCTCAGAGGAATCTGCCATGGCGGGCCTATCAGGAGTACTATTATGTCTGAAAACCATACTCGGGCCGGCCAAAACGGGGCTACAAGCAGTAGACTGACTCCTTCTCGACGGACCCTCTCCAGAACCCCCGGGAGCAGAGCAATCGGGGGAAAAGCGTACAGGCGAAGCCTCGGCCAGGCCTGTACCATGGAGGGGCTGGATGAGTGAGGGAGAACCAAAGTGGACAGTGAGTCGTCTCTTGAGATGCAAACAGATCCACTTCCATTGGTCCAAACCTCTGCCATATTAACTCCACCACATCTGGGTGAAGTCTCCATTCCCCGGGCCTCAGCCCCTGCCTCGACAGGATATCTGCTCCCTGATTCTGAACCCCCGGGACATACATCGCTTTGATGGACAACAGCTTGCCCTGGGACCAAAGGATAATCTGACGCGCCAGTTTGTATAGAGGGCGCGACCTGAGACCCCCCTGTCGATTCAGATAAGCAACCACCGACGTATTGTCTGAGCGAATCAAGACGTGGTAGCCCTTGATGTCTGGGAGGAAGCTCCTCAGAGCTCTGAACACAGCCAACATTTCTAGGCAATTAATATGCCAAGAACGATGATGGTCCTGCCACAGACCCCTGGCAAAGCGGCCGTCCGTGACCGCGCCCCAACCAGTGAGGGAGGCGTCTGTCGAAACGGTCTTCCGGCAACATGACGCTCCTAAAACTGGCCCTTGGGAAAGGAACCAAGATTTCTTCCATATCAACAAGGACCGAAGGCATCTGCGCGTGACCCTGATAGTACGGAACGGATTTCCCCTCGGGGAAAACCCCTTGGCTTTCAGCCACCACTGAAGGGGCCTCATGTGTAACAGGCCCAAAGGTATTATGTTGGATGCCGCTGCCATGAGGCCCAGCAGTCTTTGAAAATGCTTTACAGTGATAGCATGGCCTAGCTTTATCCTGGAAACCATGGCCAGTATGGACTCGATACGTGCGGGAGACATATGTGCCCGCATTGTAACCGAATTCCAAACCACGCCCAGAAACGTAGTTTTCTGGCCTGGTTCCAACACGCTTTTCTTCGTGTTGAGTCTCAACCCCAAGTTCCGAATGTGGCCAAGGACGACATCTCGATGCCGAACTGCCATTTCCCGAGACTGGGCCAGTATGAGCCAGTCGTCGATATAATTCAATATACGAATGCCCTGAAGCCTCAGAGGAGCCAGAGCTGCATCCATACATTTGGTGAACGTGCGGGGAGAGAGTGCTAGGCCGAACGGAAGAACCCGATACTGGTATGCTTCGCCCCCGAAAGCGAACCTCAGGAACCTCCTGTGACAAGGAAGGATGGAGACATGGAAATACGCATCTTTTAGATCTATAGTGACAAACCAGTCCTCGGATCTGATTTGATTCACGATGATGGGAATAGTGAGCATCTTGAACCTGAATTTCCTTAGAGCACGATTCAAGTGTCTCAGATCTAAAATTGGTCTTAGCCCTCCATCCTTTTTTGGAACTATAAAGTACCGGCTGTAAAACCCAGTCTCCCTATCTGGAGGAGGAACATGTTCTATGGCCTCTTTGGCCAGCAGGGATTGTACTTCTTGTTCCATTACCCGAGCCTGCTCGGGCACCACTGCAGTCTGCACCACCCCAGCGAACTTGGGGGGACGATGACCGAACTGCAGTCTGTACCCTATTTTTATTATACGCAGGACCCATGCAGATATATTGGGAAGACGTTGCCACGCTTCTGCAAACTCTACTAAAGGAACCAGCCTCTCGAGGCTGGCCTCGGGTATTATTTGAGCACTGTTCTCAACCACCTGAAGCGAAAGACCGGCAGGATTTAGCTGAGACTGACTTTGTGACCATAGTTGATGCTTGTTTACACTTTTTTGGTGTGTGCATTCGCTGGAAATTGATGTGAACCGAAGCGTCGTGGACGGCGGAAAACCCACATCGATTTCCTGAGGGCTCCGCTGCGAAAACAACCTCGGTTGCTTTCGTGCGGGGGGGCAGCCCTCCGAGATCCTATCACTCAAGTTAGGACCTCTTTCCTGAAGCCCGTCTTGCCTGAAGGACGTCCCTCAGGTCACCCTTCTGGCTAGCGGGCTTCGGGTGAGAGCGTTTCCTCTGTTGCCAAGCTCCCGAAGGAGGGGCTCTAGAGGCAACGCTCTCTTTCTGCTCTTGTCTGTACGTGGAGCTTGTCGACGGCTGAGGCTGGCCGCTCTGGCCAGCCTTCCAGGATTTGGATTTAGAACGGCGAGGAAGATACTGCTGGAACGCCGCAGATTGCTTCCTCGCCTCCTGAAACCTGTCGACGACAGTTGTAACTGCGTCACCGAACAGGCCAGAAGGCGAGAGCGGCGCATCCAGGAGAAAATTTTTATCTTTGTCCTTAATACCAGATAAATTCAACCACAGATGTCTCTCCGTGGCTACCAGAGCTGACATGGAGCGGCCAATAGCACGGGCCGTCTCCTTGGTAGCCCGGAGAGACAAATCTGTGGCTTTACGCAGTTCCGCAATATCTTCTGGTGTGGGACCCTCACCCTCATCCAAATCCTTTAATAGGTCGGCCTGGTATGCCTGCAAGATGGCCATCGTGTGCAGACATGAACCAGCCCGACCTGCCGCCATATATGCCCTGCCCACCAATGCAAAGGTATCCCTACATGGTTTGCTGGGCAGCGCCGGGGCTTTCAGGGATGATGCCGCTTCAGGAGAGAGGTAGCTGGCAAGAGCCTCTTCCATCTGCGGCAATCTCCCATACCCCACCTCTCTCGCACCCACAACATGACTATAGTCTACAGCAGATGGATATGAGACACGAGAAGAGTGTGGTTTTCCCCATGATTTAGATATTTCTTTATGTAGATCAGGGAAAAATGGTAAACCCCGGCGCTGAGGCTGTGAGCGGTGCTGCAGGAAGCATTCATCTAATTTGCTTTTATTCTCAACTTCCTGCTTATCAAGTGGCCAGCTGATGTTAAGTCTGGCCACTGCACGCGTCACAACCTCGACAAGCTCCTCATAAGTGGGAACGTGAGCTGGCGAATTTATCTCACGATCATCCGCCTCGATGCTGAGTACATCCACTTCCTCAGAAGCAGACAACTCAAGCATCGGACCCACGTCATGGGCAGAAGAAACCGCAGGGCGGGCTTCTGCACCACGAACGAGGGCTTCAGAATCTTCAGCCGAAGAATGAGAAAGTGCCTCAGCAGTCTCATTCTCGTCTGCAAGATCCTTTTGCGAACCCCACGATCTAAGCCGCCGCGCCGCCTCAACGGACGCAGGACCCGAACCGCGGGGAACGCGAGCCTGGCCATCCTCATTAAAAATAGCCAGACGGGAGCGCAGCACTCTGATGGGAAGTGTTTCACAGTGATCACAAGCAGCTCCCTCGAGAGCTGCCCGTGCGTGCTGCACCCCCAAACAGTTTACACATAACTGATGTGTGTCCCCACCCGTAATATATCTAGGGCAGGGGTGCACACATTGTTTAAACTGTTCACTCGCCATTTATTCTGCTTAGATACGTGACAATACAACACCAAATAAGACAGACAGAGAGCGCTTGCTGAAGAGCGAAAGCTAGTGTGTTTGTGTATCGGCGTGTATTTATACTTCCGGGTATGCCGTCACATGTTACGTCATGACGCAACACCAATCAGGATTGGAATAGTTTCATTCATACTTCAGAGGCGCACGCTCAGGGAGCGTCCCCAAAGAGTCGTGTTTACGACGCAGTGCGAGTTCCCTCGAAAGGGAACTCTAGGTATTTATTTGAAACAGTGGCTAAACTAACGAAAAAGAAAGCTTCAAGCCCAGAAATTTCCAAGCAACACAGCAGTAATGACTTTATGAACTTCTTCACTTATAAGATTGATAATATCAGGTACAAAATTATAACTATGCAAGTGCAACCATCTATTACAGTATCGCATCAGGGAGTGCATTGTAGTCTCCCTAAGGAAAAATCCGATTCATTTATTGCTATAGGAGAGGAAGAATTCCCTAAAGAAGAAAATAAACAAAACCCTAGGTATTTATTTGAAACAGTGGCTAAACTAACGAAAAAGAAAGCTTCAAGCCCAGAAATTTCCAAGCAACACAGCAGTAATGACTTTATGAACTTCTTTACTTATAAGTGAAGAAAATTATAACTATGCAACGGTCTACTACAGTATCGCATCAGGGAGTGCATTGTAGTCTCCCTAAGGAAAAATTCGATTCATTTATTGCTATAGGAGAGGAAGAATTCGCTAAACTCATTAAATCATCTAAACCGACAACATGTATGTTAGACCCTATACCGACTAAGCTACTGATAGAGATCGTAGTTCGTAAGAAAGAGTACTGAAAGAGGTCGTAGATCCTCTTCTTCTTAATATCATCAATTCATCTTTGTCTCTCATTACATTATTTTGTCTCTCATTTGTGACTTATTAGAGTCACAAATGATTTGCTCCTATCATCCGATCGTGGTTGTATCTCGCTATTAGTGTTACTCGATCTTAGTGCTGCATTTGACACTATTGACCACAACATTCTTTTAAATAGACTCGAAAATGATGTTGGCATTAGTGGAATTGCATTAACATGGTTTAAATCATACTTATCTGACCGTTATCAGTTTGTAGCAGTAAATGAAGAGATGTCTTATCGATCACAAGTTCAGTATGTGAATTAACGGAATGCATAGCTGATATAAAAAAAAATTGGATGACTAGCAATTTCCTTCTACTAAATTCTGAAAAAACAGAGATTCTAATTATTGGACAAAAAAAAACAAAAGAAACAAATACTGTCTAACAGAATTCCCTAAACTCATTAAATCATCTAAACCAACAACATGTATGTTAGACCCTATACCGACTAAGCTACTGAAAGAGATGCTTCCAGAGGTCAAAGATCCTCTTCTTAATATCATCAATTCATCTTTGTCTCTAGGATACGTACCAAAAACCCTTAAGCTGGCTATGATTAAACTGCTTGTTAAAAGAACGCAACTTGATCCTACAGAATTAGTCAATTACAGGCCGATCTCGAATCTACCCTTTCTGTCAAAGATACTAGAAAAGGCAGTATCCTCACAACTATGTTTCTTTTTAGAAAGAAATGATATCTGCAAGGATTTTCAGTCAGGATTTAGACCGTACCATAGTACTGAGACTGCTCTCATTAGAGTCACAAATGATTTGCTCTTATCATCCGATCGTGGTTGTATGTCTCTATTAGTGTTACTCGATCTTAGTGTTGCATTTGACACTATTGACCACAACATTCTTTTAAATAGACTCGAAAATTATGTTGGCATTAGTGGAATTGCATTAGCATGGTTTAAATCATACTTATCTGACCGTTATCAGTTTGTAGCTGTAAATGAAGAGATGTCTTATCGATCACAAGTTCAGTTTGGCGTACCACAAGGCTCAGTACTAGGACCGCTGCTGTTCACTCTGTACATGCTACCATTAGGAGATATCGTTAGGAAGCATGGCATTAGCTTTCACTGTTATGCCGATGACACTCAGCTCTATATTTCTTCACAACCTAACGAAAACTACCAATTCACAAAATGAACGGAATGCATAGGTGATATAAAAAAACTAGTAAAGACTAGTAATTTCCTACTACTAAATTATGAAAAAAGAGAGATTCTAATTACTGGACAAAAAACATCCTCACCTAATTATCTAGAATACTGCCTAACACTTGATGGCTGCTCTGTCAAGTCTTCGTCGTCGGTTAGGAACCTGGGTGTGCTCTTTGATACCAATCTGTCATTTGAAAGTCACGTGTCTAGTATCTGTAAAACCGCATTTTTCCATCTTAAAAATATATCTAAATTATGCCATATGCTCTCATTGACAAATGCAGAACAATTAGTTCATGCGTTCATGACCTCAAGGCTAGATTAGTGTAATGCTCTACTGGGTGGTTGCCCTGCACGCTTAATAAAAAAACTACAGCTGGTCCAAAACGCAGCAGCTCGAGTTCTTACCAGAACCAGGAAGTATGACCATATTAGCCCTGTTCTGTCAACACTGCATTGGCTCCCTATTAAACATCGTACACATTTTTAAATATTTCTGAATACTTACAAAGCACTAAATGGTTTAGCTCCGCAGTACTTGAGCGAGCTCTTAACGCATTATAGTCCTTCACATCTATTGCGATCTCAAAATTCCGGCCAGTTGATAATACCTAGAATATCAAAATCAACTGCTGGCGGGAGATCCTGCTCCTATTTAGCACCAAAACTTTGGAACAGTCTTCCTATCATTGTCCAGGAAGCAGACACACTCTGTCAGATCAAAGCTAGATTAAAGACACATCTCTATGACCTAGCATTCACATAACACATTATAGACTTCTATAATTTAATGTTAGGCTGCATATATCAGGTCAGCCGGAACCGGGAACACTTCCCATGAATCCAAAAAAAAAACGTTTCAACCCATCTAAGGTTAAAAATTGAATTGGATGTTCATCAAATAAAAAACAGCTGTAATACAGATGAGCAAATGATAAAGCTTGGACACGATGACAACGCAGTGCTGAAATGTCCTCTAGTCTCTCCCTGTGAAGGCCTCTCTCCCCTCCCTTTACCTCTCTACAGATAGAGCGTTGTCGGGATAATTCCAGTTTGCGTGGCTACGTGGAAGCGATAAAAATTCTGTATTATTAATTTTAAGGCCAGACAAGTAGTTTGTTGAGGGTTGATTTGTAGGGAAGGACTACACGCCTGCGCACATATATTCAAATGCGCATACCTATAGACTGAACTCGTAATACGCATGTTCACGCCATCAGCGTTCTCACAGGTTCGTGTTTTTGAAGTTTGCGCAGAAAGAACTTAAGAGTTTTCTGTTAGAACGGTGTCGTGTTAGCGGCCCCCTAAGTTAATAACTACATTTTACATTTACATTTAGTCATTTAGCAGACGCTTTTGTCCAAAGCGACTTACAAATTAGGACTAAATTAAGCGAGTCACTGTGAAGAGGGAAGAAACAATGCAAGAAGTGCTCAAATCATCAGCAGTTAAAGAGGAGGCGGGTGGAGGTGGACAGAGGAGAGAGCTGAATGTCTTGAAGAGTGATCGTGTGTTAGAGGAGCTGTTGATCTTGTGGAAATATGAAGAAATGAACATCAACAGAAAAGGAAGAGAGCAGAGACTGATACATACTCGGGTCAGATGTGTCTTTTGATTTGCGCCATTTCCTCTATAACTATAACTAATGATCGTTGCGACCGAAGTGAATCAATCAAACTAACTTTAGCTGGACAATAACTTTATTCTAGAGCTGCTATAAAGCCAAAACAATCTCTGTTACTGTAATTTCCTATTATCTCTGTAAAGCCGCTTTGGAATAATCTACATTGTTAAAAGCGCTGTATAAATGAAGACTTGACTTATTTTAAATTTTAACCTTCACACAAATCTGTGTTTAGACGCGTTCCCTCTTTAAATAACAGCCGCGTCTGAAAAGTATCGCAGTTTGAATTTTATTGCACTTATGCCTGGTTCAGATTACACGATTTACTCTTCTAAAATCTTGTCATGTCAGACTACACAACCAGTCATCACGTGCCATCTCACACACACATTCACTCGCACACATACACACACACACACACACACACACACTCTCTCTCTCTCTCTCTCTAGCTCACTCACTCACACAAACTCACTCACCCACTCACTCACACACACACACACACACACACACAGACACTCTCTCTCTCTCTCTAGCTCACTCACTCACACAAACGCACTCACTCACGCTCACTCACTCACACACACACTCACTCTCGCTCGCTCACTCACTCGCACATACACACACACTCACTCGCTCACTCACTCACTCACGCACACACACACACACACTCGCTCACTCACTCACACACACACACACTCTCTCTCTCTCTAGCTCACTCACTCACAAACGCACTCACTCACAAACGCACTCACTCACTCAAGCTCACACACACACAAACACACTCTCTCTCTCTAGCTTACTCACTCACACAAACGCACTCACTCACTCACGCTCACACACACTTACTCTCGCTCGCTCACTCACTCGCGCACACACGCACACACACACACTCACTCACTCACTCACACACACACACACACACACACACACACACACACACTCTCTCTCTCTCTCTCTCTCTCTCTCTCTCTCTCTCTCTCTCTCTCTCTCTCTCTCTAGCTCACTCACTCACACAAACTCCCTCACTCCCACACACACACACACACACACGCTCACTCACTCGCGCACACACACACACACACTCACACACACACACAAACGCTCACTCACTCGCGCACACACACTCGCTCACTCACTCATTCACTCGCACAAACGCACACACACATTCACTCACTCGCACACAAACACACTCGCTCGCTCACTCGCACACACACTCGCTCACTCACGCTCACTAACTCTCACACACACACACTTACTCTCGATCACTCACTCGCGCTCGCACACACACACACTCGCTCACTCACTCACTCGCGCACACACGCACACACTCACTCACTCACTTGCGCGGACACACACACACTCACTCACTCACTCTCACACTCTCTCTCTCTCTAGCTCACTCACTCACACAAACTCACTCACTCGCACACACACACACACACACACACACACACACACACACACACACTCACTCTCACTCACTCACTCACTCACTCACTCGTGCACACACACACACACACACACACAAACTCACTCACTCGCGCACACACACTCGCTCACTCACACACTCGCACAAACGCACACACACACACACACATTCACTCACTCTCTCACTCTCACACACACACTCTCTCGCTCACTCGCGCGCACACACAAACGCACTCACTCGCTCACACACACACACTCACTCACACAAACACACACTCACTCGCGCAAACACACACACACACACTCACTCACTCACACACACACACACACTCACTCACTCGCACACACTCGCTCACTCAGTCACACACACACACTCGCACACACACACACACTCACTCGCTCACACAAACGCACTCACTCACTCGCGCACTCACACACACAAACACATTCACTCACTCACTCACTCATACACACACTCTCTCTCTAGCTCACTCACCCACACAAACTCACTCACTCCCCCACACACACAAACGCTCACTCACTCGCACACACACACTCGCTCACTCACTCATTCACTCGCACAAACGCACACACACATTCACTCACTCGCTCACTCGCACACACACTCGCTCACTCACTCACACACACACTTACTCTCGTTCACTCACTCGCGCGCACACACACACACTCACTCGCGCACACACACACACTCGCTCACTCACTCACTCACTTGCGCGGACACACACACTCACTCACACACACACACACACACTCTCTCTCTCTCTCTAGCTCACTCACTCACACAAACTCACTCACTCGCACACACACACACACACACTCACTCTCACTCACTCACTCGTACACACACACACACAAGCTCACTCACTCGCGCACACACACTCGCTCACTCACACACTCACTCGCACAAACGCACACACACATTCACTCTCACACACACACTCTCTCGCTCATTCGCGGCGCACACACACAAAAGCACTCACTCGCTCACACACACTCACTCACTCACACAAACACACACTCACTCGCGCAAA